>NW_025764426.1:0-14607 GCF_021015755.1 Lentinula edodes
ACCGATACCGCAGCTAGACATGGAGTCAGCTTCGAACGCGGTGGAAGAGTCAGCGGTCAAGTAGCGCTATCGAAAGGGTACAAGGGGGAGTACTGACCCTCTCACAGTACGACAACAGGAGAAACTTCCAGAGAGGAGGGTATCCCCTACCGTATCCGAACAATCTCGGACGTCATCCCGGAGGTTACCAACACCTCCAGTACAGTCCTGAACCTTCCTCCCCCGAGACGGGGAAGTTCACTCTCCAGTCTCCTGAAGAGCCCAGCCATGAATACGCCCAACTGGGAGCGTACACACGCAATACACCATAGCAGGACCAACTTCCCCGTACAACCCTTGTCCGAAATGACATTGCGTCTGGAAGACGTCATTCGAATTCAGGAGTGTATCCCGGAAGATGTAGCTATGGTCCTAAGGGAGGTATTGGAGTCAATGGGGATCGAAATATTGGGAGACGGTCTCGAATTCCAGACCTACGAGTACAGTTCCTAACAGTGGGAACTCAACTGGAGATAGACCTCCCAGAGAAGGCCCAGCAGTGGCTGATGACCCCCGCGAATCGATCAGATTTTCTCTGGCTGTACAACGTCCTGTTGGACCCAGAGAGGATGTTGGAACTGTTAGAGGCAGAGGCACGTTACGGACGATCGTTCCGAAACTCGAGGGGACTACTTCCCCTCCTCCCTCATACCCATGGAAGGGAGAAGGAATTCTGTGGCGAAGCAGGGCTACGTATATTGTACCGAGCCTCTAACTACAGATCAGGAGCCGTACGGTTTGAACCTCCCCCTTCGAGGGTTAACATACCGACTACCAGGCGATCCAAATACTTCGGAATGCAAACCTAGCGGAAGCAGCAGCTAAAATCGATGAGGAAAGTAACGAGGATGCTAACGCAATCGCTGCAAAAAATCGTAGACGCAGGAGATACACCACGGCTCACCTCCTGGCCCCAGTGGAGTCAATGCCTGATCAGGATAGTCCCGTCCGGGTCCGTAACGGGCAGACGGTATACACGTACACGCCCATGAGGCATATGCACCAGCTTCTGGTTAGGAGTGAGGAGTCTGAAGCGATGTTGTGTTCGCAGGAGACCCGACACCGGACGCTACTAGCGGAATCAGACACTCTGATGCTGTCGGAGGAACTTTCTGGATCGAATCTAGAAAGAGCTTTGGAATTCCGTCGCAGACTGGTCGCGGATAATCGGGGAACCTCGTATATGGTTCAATGCGAACTCGAGAGCGTAGGGGAGTTCCCTCCGGAGCAATTTGACCAGAAAGGCAGCTCCATGGATCTGATGGTCGTTTCCTGGCACAGAAACATTCATCGCCCAGGAGTACCGAGGTTCCTGAATTCTTTAACCCCGGTAACACGGCCACGAGGAGCCCCCAGTTACGCTCTGGGACCTCCCCCACGGTACATGCCTTGGCTCAAAATTCGACTCCTCCCCCCAGAGTTAACCTGCAAACGAAACCGGTAACGCCAGTCTCGACACAGCGGTACCAGTTTGGGGAGGTAAGGATGGATGGTGCGCAACATCATCACGGATCTACGGACAAGATCTGACAGCTCGGCTGGTTCCCAACCCTGTACACGTTCCTCCAAGACTGAGCAATCCATCAGTCATACCCTATCAAGGGTCGGTATCGATGCAATCCCACGCGGTGGGAGCGGAGAGTCAAAGGGATCCGAACCAACGAAGGACGTTGGTAGTTCACGAGGAGGCGTTACCCCCGCAGGGAGCCCCTTTAGGGACTCCCTTTGTAACTGGAGCTCAGACGAACCGACCTGGCATGGTTGTCGACTCGGCACATTCTCAGGAATCGGTAGCAATGATCCAACAACAGGCTCGGGTCATTGAGACGCTCCAGGAACAACTCCGTGAGGTAAAGAAAGGATTCACAGCGGGGGAAGTACCGACTGGAGGACCCCTTTCCAAAACAGGAAACACGGCGGGATTATCCGGGCGAGCACCTAGGGTAATGAGAGAATATACGAGGGGGGGTCCTTCTCCTGTAGTTCCCCAGCCAAGGAGCTGGCAAGCTACGGAACCAATATCCTTTAACCGAAACACTCCTACAGGAGCTAAGGATGGAAACCCCCAGGTAGAACAAGCAGGACAGATCCCGGATACTCCGAGTGTGGACCGACGACGTATTCACGAGTGGGGAGCCCGAGTGCAAAGAGCTGAACTAGGGGAGTATGGGAGACCAGAAGGAGGAGCGTACGCGTTGGAAAACGAGGGAGGAGGCAAAGGCGGTTTTAACCCCCTCCTAGAGTACCTCCCCCACATTTTTCTAGTCAATCGAGAGATCGAGAACGACCTCTGAGTCAAGGGGGACAGGGTCAAAGAGAACAGGGAGGAAGGAGCGGGGGAGGGGCACCACCTCCGCCTCCTCCTCCTCCACCACCCTCCGGGGGACCGGGTGATAGTAATTCGGAAGGTTCCGACGAGGGGGAACAGAACCAATCGAGTAGGAATGGTGGAAGGAGAGAGGAGGACAGAGGAGAGCTCCCTACTGGAGCTCCTGACGTACCTCCAACACGCTATGACCCGGACCAACCCTGGTACTACGATCTAAGACAAGGTTGGCACCGTAAGGCAGCTCCTAGACCTCCCAACGAGGGACGAAGTACGTGGGAGAGCAACGAAGAAAAAAATCGGATTACCATTGAGTCGAAGCTCGACGTCGGTAAGATCGAAAGCTTCGCAGGTGACGACCGGTCTGCATGGAAGACGTGGGTCCTCAGTTTGGAAAGGATGTTTGGAGTACGGCCTACCATCTATGCTCGGGAAAAGGACAAGTGCGCTTCCGCAGCTAGTCATCTCACTGGTGCAGCACTCTCCCACTTCGACACGTTGAATCGGCAACGACTGAGGGGGGAGTACACTTGTCTCGAAGACTGGACAGAATTCAAACGAGAGTTCGGTTCCAAATTCGGACCCATCGACGAGGCGGACGAGGCAAGGAGGAGGTTAGCCTGGATGAAGCAGATGCCGGAGGAAAGCTTTGCCAACTTCTTCATTCGCTTCAACGAATACGCTCCTTTGACCGGGTTTAACGACGAGGCTCTGGTAACATACCTCAAGAAAGGGGTAGCTCCCTGGTTGCCTCTACAGGTTGTTACTGGAAGGGAGGAACCCCGATCCTACGACGAGTGGACCCGAGTGTTCACGAAGTTGGACGGAGCTGTACGTGCGCAGGCGGAGAGTTTGAGGAACCTCCACGGTGAAAAAGTGCTGCAAGGATGGTTGAGTCGCTTCCCCGGGTTGGAATTAGCACCTGAAGCTCCTTACAAGTCCCCCTTGCGGAGGGAAAGAGAGCCAGCTGATGTATGGACCTCCAATCCGAAACCAGCTGCGACAGGAAGGTTCCAAAGCAGGCCCAACTGGAAAGAGGGACAACAGAGGGCGTCCGCAGCTTGGGGGGAAGGAGAAAGTTACGATAGCGGAAACCGAGAGGAGGACGAAGACTGCTGTCACTGTAGGGATGGAGGAGAATGGACTGAAGCGGTCCTCCAAGCAGGAGTCACCGACACCGGGAGGAAATGGACTCCTGAGGAAAGAGCGGAGAAGTGGAGGAGACGAAGGCAAGAGCTCTGCATGCGTTGTGGACGAAAGGAACACTGGGCAAAGGACTGCCCTAACCCAGAATCGTTAGAACGTCCAGCGGAGGATCAAGGGAGCTCAGAAAGAGCTTCCAAGGCCGATTCAACTCGAGGAAGAGGAACGGCCAACCAAGGGGGAGGTCGTAAGGACGATTCAACTCGTCCTTTAGAACGGATTCGCGCCGGGATCGTGGTGGAAGAACGGGAAGGAACGGACGATCTATGGAACGTCCACATCTTAGACTCACCAAAAGGAGGTGAGCAAGAACTGTTGGACGAAGTGGGAAATGGGCAGGGGGCTTCGAGGTAGATCAGGGCGAACTGCGAAGCCCCGCAACACCTTCGCCTACCACAATAAGAGCGGCACTCGCGGGGAGTCAGCCAGCTCGTCTCACATCCCGATCCTACAACTCCTTCATCATCCTTACACGCTTTCCGTTCTCCGACCTCAATGAAGACAAAGAATATGCCACACTAGTGGATAGTGGAGCAACTAGATGCTTCATAGACAAAACTGTCGCTATGCGACACCCAGAAAATTTGGTTGACCTAACAAACAGTATCCCTTTGGAGCTGTTCGACGGGAAACCTACCTCCGCAGGATTGATAACTCAGACCTACACTGACCAGATCAGTTTTGCGGATGGAACAATTCACAAGGTGGAGTTCCTAGTAACTCGATTACACCCCACGGCCCCAATTGTGCTAGGACTGCCGTGGCTACGCATGCACAACCCAGTAATTGACTGGAAGGAACTTTGCCTGACATTCCAGGACCGAAACGTTCGAATCTCAGCAGCCCTTGCGTCGGAAATTGTCCAACCAGGCGCCGAGGGAGGTACTGAGGAGCTAGGGAGGGGGGTAAACGGCGAAGAAATACACGCAGGAACTCTCCAATCACCTCCTGAAGCTCCTCAACGACCTCCTGAAGCTCCACAACCACCTCCAGAAGTTCCTCAACAAACTCCGGAAGCTCCCCTTAGAGCTCCAAGGACGAGGGTGAAACTAGAGGAAGTAAAGGACGAAGAGTACAAAGCGAGTCAACCAGGTCCACACAAATTATTCCCCTCGGACAAAGATCTAGGGCCAGACGACCCAATCCTTATGGGGATCAACGAATGGCTAGCATTCGCGAGCGAAAGCACGGAAGAAGAGGTGGAGGAAATCCTCGAGGCTGGGCGATCCGCTATGGAGAAAGTAACCCCGAAACCAACAAAGGATTCAGAGGAGGCATATCAAAAGTGGAAGAGTAGGGACACAAAACGATCCTCCTCCTGGCCGGGAGCTAAGCAAAAAGTCCGGTGGAGGAAGAAAAGGAGGGAGCATGGACCTTATCCCGACCTCCCCACCTTAGACATCGAAAGCCTGAACATACCCAAGATTCCTTCAAGGTCTGGTCTGACTCCCAAAGGTTCAATAAGACGCAACAACTTCCGAAGAAAGCAGCTCATAGCGGGTACCCATGTGGTGGAACGAAAATCGGATCCCACCATACAAGTGAAACCCATCAGCCTAATAGGAGCAGCTGGGATGGATCGTCTACTGAGGGAGGGAACCCCAGCATACTTCCTTCACATATCGCCCACGAAGGAGGGGTCCCCTACTGAGGAAATACTCCGGGCGAGTGGTAGCAACGACCCAGAAAGAGTGCAACAACCAAAGGATCCTGAGAATGGGAACCCTGGCCTGGAACAAGGGGGGGTCGTCAAGGAGCTCGATGAGGAAGTATCGAAGCGTCAGGAGACAGAGGAGTTAAAGAAATCCATTCCCGTCCAATACCAGGACTACCTGGACGTATTCTCACCCGGAGAAGCAAGAACACTACCTCCGCACCGACCCTACAATATCAAAATCGAGAACGTCAGGACTAGACGACCAATGAAGAAGCTAGACCACAAGTGGACAGGTCCCTATACAGTTTTGTCGAAAGTAGGAAGTCATGCCTACCGACTGGACCTCCCTGGAGACCTCCACAAGATTCACAATGTGTTCCATGTCGACAGGCTGAAACCCCACTTCCATGACAAATTCAAACGCCAGACCTCCCCGCCCCCCCCAATCTTCATAAAAGGGAAGACGGAGCATTTCGTCGAGGACATCCTTGACTCTAAACCCAAGAAGGGACGACCGGAGGAAGTGGAATACCTCGTAAAATGGGAAGGGTATAATGATGAGTTCAACTCCTGGGTAGGATGGGAAGGTATGGTGGGCTCGATCGAGCTCCTACGTAGCTGGCACAAACACCACCCGAGGAAACGCCAGCCATCGCGTCTGCAATGGGCTTCGTTGGAACGGGAAGCACGGGAAGACGAGGAGGAGGGATCGGGAAGGTAGAAGGGAGTAAAGGGGGGAACGACAACCATGAGGACACTACGGGGACCACAACCCCATATTCACGACTAACTAACGATACGTGCATCGGAAGGTTCACACTAGCTGAATGCACCATGATTTTAATCTCATTGGTTTTCACACAATACGACGAAGGTTTTGATTATTCAACAAAAAAAAAAAACAAAAGATCAAGCAAGCATAATATTTAACAGAAGTACAAAAAGGGGAATGGGACTAAAACTACAAAAGGGATGCTACAACGACTCTTCCTTGACGATTCCCTGATTCACCGCCAACTCGGTACCTTCCATAGCCACATCAATCCTACTGGCATAAGCCTCCTCCGTCTCATACAACTCGTCATCATCGCCAGTTAGATCGATGGATAGGCTGGCAACGGACCCAAAAAGGAGGGGCGGAACAGAGGGACTGGAGGATGGGAACCACCAGAAGGAGAGGACACCTGGACAATCGGCGCTTCAAGGGACTGCTCGACGTTTGTCTCGTCCGAAGACTCGGGAACTGGCCCCGTTGACGACATGGGGACTGGGGGATCAGGAACAGGCAGCGGGGTATCGGTGATGTGGTGCATGTACTGCAACATTAACTGCTCCCAGTCCTGCGTCAACTGGTCGTCACTGGGGATCGCAGGAACTAGATCGTCCCACCGTCCAGCACCCCCTCGGTGAGGGAGAGCCGTTGACAAAGACAACATACGGCGATGAAGGGGAGGTTCCAACGAGTCGGGAGGGGGGCTAGTGAATCCGGCGTGTTGAGCAGCAGTCAAAAACGGACGATCATTGTCAAAACGGGAGTTCTCCAACATCAGGGTGTAAAGGCCCTCGTCTTGGTCGACAGCATTGTTAAAGAACCACTGGATGCTGCTAATGGACCGTATGTGGAGGTCCCCATGAACACCACGCGCCGTTTGCATATAATCCAAGGCCAGCCGGATGTTGTGCTCCATAATGTCGGGATCCTCGGTTTCCAGAGCACGACGAAGGAAGGCAACGACCGCTTCAATGATCGCACCAATGTAACGGTTGTGATGGTGAAGTACGGTGGCAGGATCAGAATGATAGAGGCGGTGGGCGAGAGTAGCAACACGACGAAGGTCCGCCCGAACCTTGACGAGGTCCCCTTCGAGTTGTGAGAGAGGAGGGAGGACCACCTCGTAATAGCCCTCATCGGGATACTCTTTAATCATACGCTCGACGAAAGCAGCACGACCACGAGTGCGATGGACCTCCTCCTGAAGCTCCTCCAAACGAGCACGTTGGTGAGTCGAAAGGGCATTGCCCTCATCCGTAATACCGTGTTGATACAGCAGAGCAGTCGTCAACTCGGAAATCCTACGGGAGGAAGTGGAAAGCTTCCCTGTTGCGTCGTCCCGATCCTTCTTGGTGATACAAAGTTCTTCCTCCACTTTTTGGAAACGCTCTAGAAGACTCTGCAATGGGAGGGTTAGACAAACAATAGAGTGAGGACTGCACTCCTACAACTTACCTGGTCAGACGGTCCCGAAAGAGCCCTATCCAGGGTATTAAACTGGTCGATGATGTGACGATACTCCTCCTGGCGCTGGAGGAACTCCTGACTGGAGGACCTCAATTGCTCCACCTCCCGTTGTCGAGATTCGAGAGCATGCGAGGTGTCCCGAAGAGCAGAGGTCAGGGAGGAATTCTCCCGCTGTGAATCAGCAAGCTGAGTCTCCAGCAAACGAACCCGAGCGGCAAGACGCTGATTCTCAGCACGATAAGGGTGCGAAGCGGGATTGCGGGGTACCAGGGCAGGACGGAGAATGGGAGGCATGGTCGAGGAAAGAAGATCCTGCCCTGTACCTTTTATGGGTGTTCGAGCAGGGGAGGAAGAACCGGCTTGCTGAACCAAACCAGGATGGACTTCCGCCGCATCCGCCAATCGAACCAAATCACTGGGACCCTGCATCGGCAGATCCCTGTTGAGTACCCCCATTAAGGAAGGGGAGGCAGGAGGGGGAACAGGAAGGGAGGTAGGAGCCACCGAGCGAACAGGCGGAACCACCAACCGAACGCGACGGAAAGGCTCTACATTCACCTCTACTGCAGGGGACTTACGACGAGAACGCTTTTTGGGAGCATCCGTTTTGGGAGCATCCGACCGAATCTTCTTGCTGGAGGGACCAGCCACAGGCATAGGGGAACGATTGCGCTTGCGTTTAGCTGCAACAGCTGCTTCGTCCCGCTGCAAGGTCAGAAATTGCTGCAGCTCTTGCTGATCAGCATCGACCCCGTCCTGCTCGTCCAACATATTCAGCTCGAGAAGGATGGAGGTGGAGGAGGTACGCGCATGAAGCGCAGAGTCGTATTCGCGCCAAGCAGTCAATGGAATACCCCAAGTCGATTTATGGGCAGGAGTTCCGTGGAGCTCTAAGAATCTTCGGCTGTAGGCAAGATCTTGATTACAGTGACGGGCGAAATATCTGAACCGGAGGATCTTCCCCAGACTGCAAGTCTTCTTGGACGAGCAGTTCGTACACCGAGGGGAGCTTGGCAACACCTTACATTTCCCTGGGGTCTTCAGACAATTGGTACAGGGAGATGCTACCTCCGCTAAAATAGGCCATAAAGGGTCATCCTGGCAGTAGGCTGACAGCGATTTGCCAGTATTGAAGACCGTTTCGAACAGCTGAAGCTGGGGACGAGACGGCGACTCGATCGTAAAGGCTAGCTGATCAGCCTCGACCTCCCCATCGGATTCAGGAGCCGGGGAAGGTACCTCCCTCAAAGCGGTAAGAGGGGGTAACAATGGAGATGGTGTGCGTGAAAAAGGTCGTGTAGGGGTGGGAGACATCGCAGTTAGAAGAGTTTGACTCGTAAAAACTGAGGCGGTGGAAGAAAGGGAGAAGCAAGGATCTGAAGGACTTCAACAAGAAAATTTTCGGGTACCACGTGAATGTCAGGTGACTGCCCAGAAAAACGCGCCTACCCATCGCGAGGGCGCGAAGGGGTTACAGGGGGGGGGTAATGTCATGCCCTGGCTACAACCAGTAATCACCACACGTTGCCATACGTTCTACCCACCTCCTGTATGTCCTCCGCACCTCCCCAGGTATCACCAGACACCTCCCCAAGTATTTCTGACGCCACTACCCAAACGTCCTTCTTCTGACGCCACTACCCAAACGTCCTTCACCCCGACACGTGTACGAAAGCCCTCTAGCCGATAACCCCTTTAAGTATTAATCTCGATTACCTCCCTCCCTCCGATTAGCTACCTCATGCCTCCAGATGTTCTCTTGTTCACTTCCCGTACCTATTTAAGTAACGCCGCAATGTCCTAAAGCCCCAGCTTGGTATATTTTGAACACACACCCTTTTGCATAGGTCCAGTCCCTGTCCCTTTGTACCTGCTAACCATACGGATTTCTCTTTACTCTCTGTTTCTCTACCTCTGTTTCTCTCTACTTCTGTCTATTGTCTCTCTGATCGTCTATACGATCGAATATACGCTTTCACTTCAAGTCTAAGCCTTCCGAGTGAGTCTCCGAGCTCCCTCGAACATTACTAAAGCTCCCCAACGCCTACCCGCTTGGTGAGCTACCCTTCCCCAAACCTCCCAGAGCTCCTTAGCTACTTCGTAAGCTTCGGGACCTCGATCTAGGTAACGTCGAAGCTACCCCTCACGTCGAACTACGTATTGCTTCTCCGTTACCACCTCCCACACTCGAGGACGACCATCCTCAAACCTAGTCCCCAGGGACCTACCCTCCCTGGCATATCCCTTCTCAGGAGCTTACACCCTCGAGACCCCGTTGCATAAACTACCTACTCGACTCTATATTGACGTTCTAGCGAGTACAACTCCTACTACGCAATATCTTATGGTCCCGCACTCGTCCTGAACCTCCCTGGACCTCCTAGGAACCCCTCAAGGGTCACCATCTCGTCGTTCCAACCACTACTAGGTCATTCCCGTCCTCGGTCGCGGTTCTCGTAGCTCCCTTCGAGCTCCAGCCTGCTCCTAGCATGCTACAACATAAACCTCCACATACCAAAACCTACCCTAAGACCTATTTTGACCCAGGTCTTACAGCACCCCTTCATAAACCAATCGACATTTTTAATATCGATGGAACACCTAACCGAGCTGGACGGATAACCCATTTTGCACGCCTAGCACTCACAGTGGATAATCAAGAGCGATGGATGGACTTTCTGATCACCAACCTAGGAGGCGAAGACGTCATCCTCGGACTCCCCTGGCTATGGAAGGTAAACCCGGAGATCGATTGGGAGAAAGGACGACTTTCAGTAAAGCCCCCTCGAGTAGCTATAGAAGAAGTCCCAGACGAGGAGATCTCATACTCTCATCTAGCCGCCGCTAACACAGAAAGCCCAATCCCTGAACTCCCGAACCTGGAACCTCCCGCTGAACCCCCTCACATTGAGGTGCCACTGGAAGCAACCCTTGAAGAGAGCGAATCAGCAGTGGTGGAAGAACCGCCAATACACTGAATCCAAGCCAATCATAAAACTCGCCGGGCATGGGTAAAAGCAGGAATCCTAGAGGAACAGACTGAGGAAGTCTGGTGCGCTGCAGGATTCACTTACTCCCAGCAGCTAGCAGAGGAAGCCAACCGAGACAAACCTGTTAAAACCTTTGAAGAAATGGTCCCTGAGCAGTACCGTGATTTCAAGAAGGTTTTCTCAGAATCCGCCTCCGAACGATTACCTGCCCACCAACCTTGGGACCATGCAATTGATCTCATACCTGGAGCACCGGCGACCATGCGCACCAAGATCTACCCCATGTCCCTAAACGAGCAGGAGGAGTTGGATCGCTTCCTGGAAGAGAATCTGCGGAAAGGCTACATTGTTCCCTCCAAATCACCCATCTCGTCCCCAGTCTTCTTTGTGAAGAAGAAGGATGGGAAACTCCGTTTCATACAGGATTACCGGAAACTGAATGAGTATACTGTGAAGAACCGCTACCCCCTCCCATTGGTGGCTGATATAATTAGTCGGCTTCAAGGGGCTCGATATTTCACCAAGTTTGATGTACGCTGGGGCTATAACAACGTCAGAATCAAGGAAGGTCATGAATGGAAAGGGGCCTTTGCAACCACACGAGGGCTGTTTGAGCCTAAGGTTATGTTCTTTGGCCTCACCAACTCCCCTGCAACGTTTCAAGCACTTATGAATGCTATATTTGCAGACCTCATTGCAGCTGGAAAGGTAGCAGTTTACCTAGACAATATCCTCATCTTTAGCAGTGATCTTCAGGAGCATTGACGAGTGGTACGGGAAGTACTAACCCGGTTGGAGAAGCATGATCTATACCTATGACTGGAGAAGTGTGAATTCGAACAACAACAGATTGAATATCTAGGCCTTATTATATCGGAAGGGGAGGTGAGAATGGACCCAGTAAAAGTAGCTGCAGTTCGCGACTGGCCAGCCCCCACTAACCTTCGAGAGTTACGAGGGTTCCTTGGATTTGCTAACTTCTACCGGCGCTTTATCCGGAACTTTGCAAGGATAGCCAGGCCCCTGAACGACCTCACTCGGAAAGATATATCCTTCACCTGGATGGACACCCAGCAACAAGCATTTGATACCCTCCGAGAGGCCTTCATCTCTGCACCCATCTTAGCCCTATGGACACCGGATAGACCAACCCGAATCGAGGTAGACGCCTCAGGCTTTGCTACCGGCGGTGCCCTCATGCAGAAGCAAGATGATGGCCAATGGCATCCCGTCGCCTTCAGATCGGCATCCATGCAGCCAGCGGAATGAAACTACGAAATCTACGATCGAGAGATGCTTGCCATCATTGAAGCACTGAAGGATTGAAGGAACTTTCTAGAAGGACTCCCCCAATCGTTCGACATCATTATGGACCATTCAAACCTCGAATTCTGGCGCACTGCACAAGATCTCACCCACCGACAAGCCCGATGGGCCCTCTATCTGTCACGGTCTGACTTTCATATGATCCACCGTCCTGGCAGAGTAAACACCCAAGCTGATGCCCTCTCCCGCATGGCAGTTCATCATGTATCGGACAGCGACGATAACCGGCAACAGACAGTCCTTAAACCTGGCCACTTTGTAAAAATTGCAGTTTCAATCCTACGGAACCCCTTAGAGGATCATATCCGGACTGCCTCAGAACGGGAAGCACAGGTATTGGAAGGTCTCAAAACAGTCAAAGAGCATGGACTACAGCACTTGGCCAATGGAATCGCCGAATGGGAGGAGGACAACGGTCTGGTCTACTACCGAGGACGAGTGTACGTGCCAGCAGACAATGACCTGTGCACTGAAGTACTACGTCAATGTCATGACCATCCCACTGCTGGACACCCTGGGCTCCACGGAACACTCGATCTAGTTAGCACCCATTTCTGGTAGCCAACACTGCGCTCCTTTGTGGAAAAGTACGTAGAGGGATGCAAGACGTGCGCACGCAAAAAGATCCAAAGACACCCACGAGCTGTGACTCAACCACTAGACGTACCCTTGGGTCTATGGGAAGAGGTAGGGGTGGACTTGATAATGCAATTACCTAACTCCCAAGGATACAATGCAGTCCTAGTCTGCACGGACCTCTATGGGAAACAAATTCATGCCCTCCCATGTACCAGCTCCATCACGGCAGAAGGAGTTGCCGATATCTACTATAAAGAAATCTTCCGTCTTCATGGGCTCCCTCTTCACTTCAAGTCTGACCATGGGCCTCAGTTTGCAGCCAAACTCATGCGATCCCTACTTGCTAGACTGGGAATAAAATCAGATCTTACTTCCGGGTACCGTCCTCAGTCTAATGGTCAAACTGAACGCACCAACCAAGAAGTAGAAAAGTACATTCGACTCTACGTAGGCCATCGGTAGGATGACTGGGCAGAGCACCTTCCGATGGCCGAATTCGTAATCAACTCGCGAACCCATTCTGCATTAGGCATGTCCCCATTCGAGCTAACCTATGGATACCTTCCCTTGTTCAACATCCCAGTTGGACAATGCAGCGGGATCCCAGCTGTAGACAACCGCATACAGATACTCCGAGAAGCCCGACAAGATGCAGGGGCTGCCTTGCACTTAGGGAAAAAGCAGCAGAAAGAGGGATACGAACGAGGAAAACGGAAAGCTCACCAGTTCAAAGTCGGAAATTTTGTCTGGCTCAGCGCGGAAGACATCAACCTCCAACTGTCCAGCGAGAAGCTAGGAGATTGACAGCTCGGACCCTACCGAATCTTGGAGAAGATTGGACCCCTGGACTACCGCCTTGACCTCCCTATCTCCCTCGACCGCATTCATCCTGTGTTCCACATTGACAAACTCTACCCCTGGAAAGGTAACGCTATCAATGGAGAGATACCACCACCACCGGAGCCGGTCTACCTAGAGGATGAAGACGAACCGGAATATGAAGTAGAGGAAATCCTGGATAGCCGGGTCCGGTGGAAGAGGTTGGAATACCTGGTTAAGTGGAAGGGTTACGATGCAGGGCATAACTCCTGGGAGCCAGCGCCCAACCTCAGCCGGGCTCCAAAGATTGTTCAGGCCTTCCACAAGAAACACCCCACAGCAGCAAAAGCTTGACCATCGAGGGCAATGGTCATAAGAAGGGGGGTAATGTCATGAAGTACGTAGCCCCTATCATTTTCCTTTTCTCACCGTCTCGACGCCCTTACTTGTACGATTACATCACTGTCAAATCCCATCGATTACTGATCCACCTGACTCCCATCATTGATTACTGATCCACCTGTTACCCTTCTCCTTCTACTGGCTTCCGCCACCTTCCTTGTTCCTAAACTGTACAGTATTACATCGTCATTTCTCGCAGATCGGATCATGTATATAAAGCCAATCCCTCACAACCTGGTCCCTTATCTTGACCTCTCTGTCATTATCTGGGACCAGGTATGTGCTTACTTATTACTACCTATGACTACGATATTCAATATATCTCTGTCATTATCTGGGACCAGTTTGCCTCTGCTCCGCTTAGTCGCTCCGCCTCATCGCCTTGCTTAGTCACTCCGCTTTCCTGCTCCGCTAGTCACTCCGCCTCTGCCGCTTTGTGACATCAGCTCTCATCGATTCTAATCCTATCAACCTGATTCATCTGGATTAAACTAATTGCTTCTCTCTTTCATTAGACACACATTGTGCCTATACTCTATCAAGGGAGTTATGCATAGTATTCATTTAATTGCATTCTTCAATATTTTCTACGTCAAGACTCTTTGACATTCATTTGATATGTCTTCGGAGCCTCGCAGTACTTCGATTGTTCTTTTAGTCATTTTCCTCAACCATGCAACCTGATTGGTCTATTAGACTAAATCGCAGTCTTTTAGATTAATGCATGATCTCATTCTAGAAGGAGTATTTGACAATTCCTGAGTTCTAGAAAGTCATTTTCAGTCAATCCTCGGCTCATGGTCACTTGAGTAAGTTCTTCCAAACTCCTGCCAGTGTAAGGTCCAATAAGAATACCCTTGGTATGTCATACGTGAATGGTCATCCTTTGGATGTAGTCTGAGTCTGGTATAATCCTGCTTGACAAACAGGTAGACTTTTATCCAAAGGTAGTATCGGGGATGGGTAAACTAACCAACTTGTGATAGTATGGGTATATGGTCCCTTCAACTTATTAGACTGATTCAAT
>NW_025764427.1:0-14416 GCF_021015755.1 Lentinula edodes
ATAGCACCTTCTCACCAGAGCAGCTCTGATGATGCCCCAGAGCTGGAGGATTAGGAGCAGAAGAAGCTCCTTTCTTCCCTAAGGTACAATTTAACTTAATGATGATTTGATTGCCTCTTCCCATTATATGTATCATAACTTTTTCGCTTCTGTTCGCATTTGGGACGTGCTTGGACCGCTGGAAAGCTTCCCATCTTACCTTCCAAATGCCCCAACACCTGTGCCAATGTGTGTCCTCATTCCGGAGATGTAGTCCATTCAGTGATTGCAGGTACATCGAAGAGAGGAGGTATTATAACTCCTTCGTTTCTATTCACGTTTCGGACGTGTTTGGACCACTGAAAAGCTCCTTGTCATACCTTTCAAACGCCCCAGCAACTGTGCCAACATGTGGTCTCGTTCCGGAGATGTAGTCTATCCAGTGATTGCAGGTACATTGAAGAGAGGAGGTATTATAACTCCTTCAGTTCTGTTCGCATTTCGGACGCGTTTGGACCATTTTGAAGCCCTATTCCACAGTTTCCAAATGCTCCTATGACCGCCTTATGGAGCTCCTCCGTTCCAGAGGAATGTGCCCCTCACTGTCAGCCAGTACTACGAGGAGAGGGGGTCCCATAACTTCTTCCATTCTCCTCGCATTCTGGACGTGTTTGAAGCATTTGAGAACCCTGAGCCATAGCTTCATAACGCACCCCTGACCGCCCTATGGAGCTGCTGCGTTCCAGAGGAATGTTCTCCTCCCTGTCAGTCAGTACTACAAGGAGAGGAGGTACCATAACTTCTTCGATTCTCCTCACATTTGGGACGTGTCCAGGGCGTTGGGAAGCTCTACTCCATAGCTTCCAAACGCTGCCTTGATCGCTCTATGGAGATCCCCTGTCCCAGAGGAATGATCCCCTCACTGTCAGCCAGTACTACGAGGAGAGGAGGTACCATAACTTCTTCGATTCTCCTCGCATGTGCTCAGGGCGTTTGAGGCTCTAATCCTTAGCTTTCCAACGCTCCCTTGATCGCTCTATGGAGATCCCCCGTTCCAGAGGAATGCTCCCCTCACTGTCAGCCAGTACTACAAGGGGAGGAGGTGCCATAACTCCTTCAGTTCTCCTCGTGTCCAGGACGTGTTTGGACCATTTGGAAGCCCTATTCCGCAGCTTTATAATGCCTCCCTAGCTGCTCCATAGAACTCTTTCGTTCAAGAGTGACACCCCCTCACTGTCAGTCAGTACCATGAGGAGAGGAGGTATAATAACTCCTTCAGCTCTGCTCGCATTGGGGATGTTCTTGGACTGCCTGGAAGCTCTGCTCTCTACCTTCTCAATGCCCCCTCGATCGCCCCATGGAGCTCCTTTGTTCAGGAGTGGTGTCCTCCTCATTGTCAGCCAGTACTATGAGAAGGGCAGGTACCACATCAGGAAACCCACCCCCGGGAAATCGGGCAAAAACTTTCTACTAATCTTCGAAAACGAAAAATTTGAGTGGATTTGTGCAAACCTTCCTAATATTCCATAATATTCCATTCATAACAGAGGTCGCTCCCAATTATCAAAAATTACTTAGATTAATTTGAGACATGTAGAGGATAAGAATTACGCTGTGCATTGAAGTAAGCAAAAAACATGCGTCTCTACTGTATCAAAGAGAGTGGAATTATCATCAATGTACTAAAAGCTGTCGAAGACCGTCTCGAAGGGTTTTCAATTCATCTTCAAGTTGCCATACATCATGTTGGCGGTCACTAAGTGCCTTCTCAAGGGAACGGATAGTATTCCTGAGTCGTACGTTCTCCGCAATGATAATATTGTCACCAACTTCTTCGGGACGTAGGAATCTTCGGACAAGCCTATTATACTTTGATGCTTCTTGGAATATCAGTATTTGGGTGTCAGGGACTCGAGAGTTTTCTCACCGACGGCCTGAACAGGTACATTCTTTTCGACATCCCACAGTGTGACTGGTATTCTGCATGTAGCACATAATACTTCGTTGTTGTTGACTTCGACCAGAGTCTGGTTCAAATCATGTTGAATGTCTTCAGTCATCCGCTTCGGGGTCTTGGAAGATCTAAGAGGGCTGTAGAAGCAATGAGCAACGCTGCAAAAGAAGCATGTAGGGAACACATACCTGTAGCTGTTAGCTCTACGCTGTTGAAGCCAAACACTCATTGGCATCTCCGAATCTTGTGAGCTCTCGGTAATTTCATCATCATCTTCCAATTCCGAAGCTGACCTCTTCATTGCTGTTGATGACAGTGAAAAGATGATTGACGTGGAAAGGCATTGAGTGTGAGAACAACTACAGATGTACATCTCGCAACTCGCAAATTAGTGTTAATTATCCCATATTAAAGTACATGTGTGTGTCTCGAAATGGACTCAAGAGAAATGTCTGACATTTATCAAGTACGTTTTCACTTGTCCAAGCTGCAGGAACTGTTCCACCCCACTTCGGATACAAATGAACACTGTGTTTGATCGTCTCCAGTGGCAGAATGGAGGCTGCAGGAGTTCCATCTCTATTGAACTGCTTTTTCAAACAATACAGTCCTGTGTAAGATTCTGCTCGACTTGGAAAACAGCTGAACCACTCCACATATGCAAGGTATTTCGGTGGTGTCATGTTTGCTGGAAGTAATCCATCAAGCTTGCCTTCAGGAAGCGAAAATATGACACGGACACGACCGACTTGCATACCTAGGTAGCTTGTGTCATTATATTGTCAGATTTGGGATATACTGTGGGTCGTTACCTTTGAAATAATTATCGCTATTAACCTCCACTCCATTCACCTGGATCAGTGCTGCATCGAAGCGTGCATGCTGAATAACTTCATTTCTTGAATTATATCGTCGCGGGTAGGCACAAACTGTATCCAAAGTGCATTTATCGTAAAGTTCTTCATTCCGAAATTTCAAACGGTGCCATACAGGTAAGTTTCGGAATGGAAAAGTGATGAACTCGGCCATTTCTAACTGGCGCCAAGGCTCATAGTCAGGATGCCGGAATTGAGCAATAAATCTCTTCAGTGCAGGTATGAAGTTCACTGCACCGTAACCTCGAGAGCCTGTATCTTCAATCTTCGAGAGTGAAACTGATCGGAGAGTAGGTGTCTTCGCCATTTGCTGTGTAAGTGTGCATTTGAGGTCTGACAATGAACGTATTGCACCAGGGAAGTCGAAACGTTGTCCCACATCTAGGGATGCTGCAGCAGGGCTTGGAGATCTGGTACTCCTCCAAGTAAGATAGTTGGTATGGTGAATGATCTTTTCATGACGTTCTAACCATCGAGTCATTTGTGGGTATTCATCTTTCCGGTTTGATGACCGAAAGGCATCTTTTGTAAAGTCGATGTGAAGGCGCTCAGTGGTTTCAGTATTATAATTATCAGTCGTCCCATAGAGTTTGATAGCACAGACACAATGGCATAGAAAGTGGAGTTTTGGTAGGTTGAAGTGCTCACGGACTGACAACTGAGCAAAGACATCTCTATACTCATGGAATGTTGCAAGTGATGCTTCGAGAATATCCAATGAATCATCACTATGGATGGGGTAGCATGCGAGGTAGAGGAAATCAAGAAGCGAGCGAGTTGCAGTTGAGAGATTGTGTGATTGTTGAGGTGTCAAATGAGGGATATCGATTATAAGGGCAAGAAGAAATGTGCACATCTGCTTGTGTTCTGATCCGCTCACCCGCGAAAGGGTAGAAATACCCTTCTGAAATTGACGGATACCATGATTTGGGGGTAGGCGACGGACCCGAGCATCAATTTCAGCTGCACCAACAATACTGGTAATCCATTGAACAAGGTGTTTCATAACTCCCTGGTACATCTGGTGCAGAATATCAGGTGTAATCGAACGGAATATATCGGTGTAAGGCAAGTCTTCCCAAAATGGATGCTGCACAGGCTTCAGATTGGCCTCGTCACAGTGGTCCACCCACAGGTTGGTGTGTATAAGTTTCGCAGCTTCGACAGCTTTGTCAGGATCTCAAAAGAGGTGGGAACACGGATATTCACCAAGCTTGTCCTTTGTTGTCATGCAGACTGGACAATCGCCGTAATATCCACAGGACACCAGGATCTGTTCCGGATAGTCTCCAATGTATGCTGCCAAGATTGGATGACATCGTCGTTTGACTCCATCACCACTCTGCATGACAACTCCAGATATTCCAAGCTCCTTAAGTGGTGCAACTAAATTACCCATACATGCATGAAACAAGTTTGCTAGAGCTCGTCGTCGTCCAGCCTTAGTAGTCAGATGTTGTAGCTTTGTTGTTGGAAGGTATGCCAGTAGAATTTGACCCTGCTGTGAGGGTTTCCGCCGAATCTCTTTGGGAAGGTTACCGATAGTAAGATAAACAGGATATGCAGATTTATTGCGAAACAGAGTGACTTGAGTTTTGTCACTAGATATAATGATAGGAATCACTGTCGCCCCAGGGTTTTCCTTCTCTAATGCAGTCTGAATGAATGCACCTGCTATCAGGAGAGAATATTCACTTTGATTTGATACTTACCTGTGTAGCCCACCACCATTTTCCAGTATAGAAATCATGATAGAGCCGAGAAGTCTTATCTGCATCAGAGTAGTGCCGTTCAGGTGTAAAACACATGTAACGTGCATGCTCAGGAGATCCATATAATGCTTGGATACATTCTTTGATGTCCCGTTTATATAAATCAAATGATTCTCCAGCAATGATGACCTCTTCCCGGGTGAAAGATGGGCGCTGAGTGGGGAGACCAGTGTCAATGATACCATTAACTTCATTGCTATTCCGATACGAGAGTCCAAGAGCTTTACAAACCTGGGGCAGAAAGTCAACACTGAGCTTTGAGAAACATCAGTTCTAAAAACGCACTCCATCAATCTCAAGTAATTCTGAAAAGGCAGTTGAACTGGGTCCACGCATTTTTGCCCAACGAGCGACTTCCCAGTCGATGCGTGATTGAAACGGAGCCCATGGATTATGGTTAATACCAGAGATCTGGGACTGATAGTGGAGAAACCCATGTGAGGAATCGTGCAAAGTGTGGGTTGGATTTGAATCAGGAAGTGGAGCACCAGCTTGACCCCCATACACATCAACATGAATGTCATCGCGGTGTGCTGGGAGTGAACGGAGGCATGATTTCCTTGTACTCTCATCAACATCCATGGTATTGTATTCTTCTCTCTCCTCTGGAATGACAACACGCTCCCTTTCTTCTTCCCAGGTTTGTTCGAGATCCATCAAAGTATCATCGAAGACATCTTCATCTTCATCTTCATCTCCATCTTCCCTATTGACATCTCCAGCAAGGTCTTCCTCATCATCATCATCTAAGCCTGGGAAATCATCTGCCATATAGTCATTTCCAAAAAAATCACCCCTGAAGATCTTAATCGGCCCATTTCCTTCATTGCCTTCATCGTCACCATCTGGATTTGATGATTCGGAAGAGTGAGATGTAGATGAATGAGTATCGAGTGACTGGGACCGGTCATGATGAGACTGCTGGGGTGAATCTGATTGATGGTGAGGTCTATGGTAGCTGCGACGGGGAGATCTAGTACTGTTGCGCCGAAGAATCTCTACCCGTGCTCTTCCAGCTTCCTTGCAAGCATGATTACCAGTTTTATCTTCATGCTGTATAAGATGTCCTAGCCGTTTGAAGGATCTCCGACATGCAGAGCAAACAAAAGTCATGATATTGCAAATATTAAGTGAACAGATATTGATATTGTAGCTTGAAATGCCGTTCTTGAGTCACATGATGGTAAAATTATTTATGGTCAAGTCCAATGCTTCATGATTTTTTCGTTCTTTTCTCAGCTAATTTTTTCCATTTTTTATTCACTGAGCTTCTGCCATGTCCAGAGCCGGGCGCAAGTCCACAGTAGATGTCCCGCCTCTACCTGTAACTACACAGCAGTCTATGGGGGAAACAGTAGCTGCACGGCGGAGTGCTCGCAACAAGTCTGTTGCTGACACTACACCTACTACACCTACCTTTGTGTCAACAGAGACGTCGGCCAAGCGAAAGCGTTCCACAAAAGGTCCAGGTCATGACATATTTTGAAATACTCTCTGCTCATACCTTTTTTCTTCTAGATACACCAGCCTCGAAGAAGACAAAGAAAGCATCAAATAACAAGTCTGCCACAGCGGCCATGAACACACCATTGAAGTCTAAGCCAGCAAGTACGTCCTTGTATTTGAGTGAGGTGCATTCCTACCCACTGAAATTTCCTACAGAGGCTCGAAAGCATGGGGCTATACAGGTCAATGTAGACATGCCTGAGGAAGGTATGATTATTGCATTACTCGTTATGAATGTCAACCAATTCATTCAACCTTAGATCCATATATTGCTTCCCCACCGCCGTCAGTTTCTAATGACATCATTTCAGCGAGAGAGCATGCAGAGCCAGACATTGACTCTAGTGGTCCAGAGGATAATGACGACGGTCATGGCATAATTGAGAATGAGCGGGAACATGACCGACAAGCTGTACACTCCTTTGAGATGGAGGTGCGCTCAATTATTTTCTCTGCATACATTGTATTCACCTACCTGGTGCATAGGCGGCACATTTCCGTTCATCATTGTCGGAAAACTATGGTGAGCTTAGAATAATTATGTGTATTACAGTTCGGTCACTAACCTGATTGTATATGTAGTGCCTCATATCCGTTCATCAAGTCTTGATCTGTCTTCTTCTCCTTCCACACCACCGGCATCAGATTTCAATGACAATTCTGTAGTAGAGCAATCACCTCCACTCCGACAGGTGACACAAGAAGTCGCTAGGAAGCTCGAATATGAGGTGTGTATCCTGTCTACGCACCATACTTTACACTGAATGGACTCGAAGTTGCCACGGATCACTAATGAGAACCTTCCAACATCGAAGAATGTTCCTGTACCTGTACCGGTCAATAAAACACGTTTGACTACAACTCTTCCGGCGACAGTTCCACTGGTGGGTCCCACTGGGAGAGATCGTACCACTATTGCAGTTCATTGCAAGGGGACTTCTGGGCACACCTGGATTCTCAGCAAAAGCGGACAATCTACAACTATGCAAGGTGTAATTGAGCGAGCCATCAAAGAGGGTAAGGCTGAGCTTTTAACAGGCCACAAGTATTGTCCTTTGGATTCGGAAGAAGTGAAGCAACTCGCTATAAGCTCACTAATCAAGGCTGCAGAACAATTAGGATATGAGGGCGAGCATGATGTAGCTGATCGTTTGGAACACGGAGAGCATGACACGTATATCAAGCCTTTGACAGCTTATGTATGGTGTTGTTTTCTCGCTCTCATTGGACATCTGATCATATTTTCTCATAGGTGGCTAGCCGCATTGGAAACGAGCGAGCAAAGGAGCTGAAAGGGAGTGGATTGAGTGCCGTTGTTGTTAATGCTTATGGATTGAATAACTTCGGAGGGACTATGACTGCAGCTCAAATAATCCTTACCAAACATTTCATGTATGGTCTCGATCTGGTCTGTTGTCCTCATCAGTATGCGTGACTTTGCTAACGTATCCTTAGAATGGCAATTTCGATAATCTCAAACCTTTCCAACATCCTGCGTACATTGCCTATATCCAAGGGACATTCTTCGGTACAGGGTTATATGGTACAGTGATCCGAGGATGTCAAGGCCGTTTCACCTCCTCAAATCAGAGCAAGCCGCTAGAATTGGAGCTCACAAAAGGCATGGTGGCCCTCGCAACAGCTGGGGTACGTTTCATTAAATTTTACTCTAGCCATAGCTCATAACAATCTAGATTCACGCATTACTCAATGACTACTCGCGTGGTGGTCGTCCCGCAAGCTTCCCAGCCACAGAGTCTGCTGCGATTTGGAGGACTGCCATTTGTACCCTTGAGAATATCGAACGTGTCAACCGCGCGCTCTACCATAAGATTATGCATGAATTGTACATGGCAACTTCGTAAGCATTTTAGTTGATACTCGATGTCTTACTAACCTGTTTTCTCCAGTGGTGCATTGCCACTTGCTCAGCATGGTTGGTCGCAGCAACAAATTCTTGACACAACAGATTGGGCTGCGCTTGCTGCAGTCAATGTTGACACTTCTCCCGCTGCTCCTGCTGCCTCTACAACATAGTATCGCAGCTCCGAGCCCGTTACTATGACATCCGCTGTGATGTAACACCTAATTCTGCATCCCCCGCGTTATTCTATATACGACTATGCTATATTCATTTGTTTTAATCAGTCGAAGAGTGGATCCTGTTAAGCTACATTTATTCTCCATGATTTAATGCAATGAAATTATTCCTACTGTCTGACTCAATATGTCTAAATTTGTCTCAATTTCAATGCTTAAGCCTCAATGAATCGGCGAATACAAGCTAATTTTCAAAAATAAGACTGCGATAGATGGATGAAATTAGGTGAAAGTGTTCACAAAGGTGGCTAATTTCACATCTTGGACTGGAAGAAATCACGGAAACTTATTCGAAGTTTGCAAAAATTCTTCGAAAAATATATGGGGGGCTAACTAATCTGGCAAATTTGGAAAACTAGCTAATTCGTGTTATTTCTCAAAATTGTCGAAATTTGTGCCCCATTTTCCATGGGTGGGTTTCCTGATGCACCACTCCTTTACTTTTGCTTGCATTTGGGATGTTCTGGGGGCGTCAGGAAGTGCTTCTGAACCTCTTTCCAATGCCCTATCTGGTGTTCAGGTCAATGCCTGCATTCTGAGCTATCCTCCTGTCACTGTCCCCCTCACACCGAAACCTTTCCTATGGTACCTTCAACTTTATCTCCATGATTTATTTAAACTTTGTGACCATTTTCTACCTTCGCGGGCTCAGGTTTTAGAGGGGGGGTACTGTCATGCCTTGCTTCTCCGGACCTTTTCCTTTTCCTTCCAGAGCTCCGGTTCATCACTTATACATGTTTCCGATATTCTATGCACCATCCTTACGATCTTTACTGTACATATTACCTGTCATTCCAGTAGCCACATGACATATGTACCTGACAGCCTCATGTACAGTATATAGGCTGGGGACTCCCCTCGGAGCTCCCCAGCGTGTTATTGTCAAATCTTACCTGGAAACTCTTCCTACCTGGCTTGGTCCCTTTAGTACAGTCTACTAGTACTTGCTAACAGGGCCTGACACGTCTCAACAGTCATATATTTCCTCATTATCTGTTTCCTTTATCTCTGTCTCACCTCAACTCTGTTTCTCCTCACTGTTTCTGATCTCTGGCCTCTTTCTGTCAATCCTCGTATTGTCTACGCCTCTACTTCGACTCACCATCTACGTCGAGGCTCTACAATTCGTCCTTCATCCTTTGGAACCTCCCATTAGGTTCCCAATTCCGCTTTATTGCTCCCTAAGCTCCCCACAGCTTCCCACTCGTATCAGCTACACCTCCCCTCCACATCGAAGCGGTGGTTATGCGTTACGTTCTACACCTCCAGGACCCTCTATTAGGTCTACCCAAGCTCCACAACTACCCCTGGTTAGGCTCCCCTCACCAGTATCGGCACTATCCCATACCTCCTCGTACGGCCTAGGCGGCTACTGCGTTCGCTTAGGCCCAGTCTGGGTAAGACCAGAGCAGGCCATCTGTGCCGGGGCCTCACGTATGTCCAAATGCGCTCTCTCAATCTTTCCATTAGCTTGAGAGTTGTAGGCGGAAATTCTTATTCCTTTAATTCCATACTTCTCTTCTAACCAAGCTAGCATGTTTTTCATTTGACCTGCATTATTGGTCACCACTTCTTCAGGACATCCCCAACGACAAATTATATCGTCAAAGAACCATTCTCCTAAAGTTCTAGCATTTTCATGTTTTACTGCTCGGGCCTCAGACCACGAAGACAGTGAATCCCTTCCATGGATGATGTATTTACATCCATTAGATGGAATCGACATTATCATTGTATCAACATGTACCTTCTGAAATAATGAAGGTGTATGCATCAAAGTAGGAGGTGCTTTCAACAGCTTCATCTGTCTATTTTGACACTCCTTACATGATCTCACATACCATTCCATGTCTTTATATATGTCAGGCCACCAGAATCGTTTCTGCAAGAAATCATTCGTTGCAAAGACTCCTTTGTGTCCTAAACAATCATGTGCACTATTCAACATGTGCATACGCTTTTCTTTTTCCACCACTAATTGTGGTTGATCAGGTTGATCAGTATTCCTATGGTACAACCTTCCCCGGTTGTCCACTTGAAACTTCTTAATCAATCTAATAAATTTAATCCGTTCATCTTTTGACATTTCACCCAGGGATTCATCTGATGGGTTCGACAAGTACTTCCCAATCAAAGGAATTAATTCGTCTAATCTATTACCCTCAGAAGATCTATGTGCTTCTGGGTACGGATTATTTTGTACAAATTCTTTGTCAAAGGTAGGGAACAAATTCCTACTGAAGACTTCACATGTTGCATTTTTGGATTCTAACATGTGGTTCCTACGAATCTCGTAGCTGCGCTCTTCATCTAGAGCTTCTTGTACATCTAATTCAATATCATCAGCCTCTTGAGCTGTTTCGTATAAGTAACCACTTCTAGGGTCAATTTGATCTTTGAAGTCATCAAATTGATACGGCTCTTCCGTTTCCTTATCTCCTATAATAAAATTAATTGGTTCCCCACCATCCTCATCAACGTAATCTTCTGGATTTACTTCTGGACGCTTTGTTTGCCATCCACCAGGTGTGATTCGTGATAATCCATCAGGACCATGGGTTGCACCTTTTACATGGATTAATGTAAAGTGATAGTTTTGTACATGCTCAATCCAACGGTTTATAGTTGCATTAGGACCACAACTAGGATTGTCTAACATGCCTTTAATATAACTTGCATCAGTTTCAACTGTTAAACGTCTACATCCATAGACATGATAATAACTAGCTTCCAATGCTAATTTTAAGCCATACAATTCTCTCTTAGATTGCGAGAATCGTGCTTCGCGTTCATTCAAAGTCATTGATCCAAAGTAATTGAAGAACTTCTTCTTTTCAGTCGGATCAATTTGATAGATATACCATTCCACAGCTTTGTAAGAGGTATCCATCGCTAAGTAAACATCCCAATCAAAATTAATTGGTCTCAAAGCTGGACAGTCTCGGATTCCATCCTTTAATTTGCCCATTGCTTTGTCACATTTTTCATTCCATTCAAATGGAACATTACTCGTCAACTTAGTCAAAGGAGCTGCTTTCTTAGCAAAGTTCGCAATGAACATTCTCAATTGACTTGCAGTCCCTAAGAATGCTCGAACCTCAGTCTTATCACGACATGAAGGCCATTCTAGGACTACTTGAGCAATATGTTCTTCGGGCATACTGCCTTCATAGGTACATCTATGTCCTACGACAATTGTTTCCTCACAACAAGAAATGCTTTGGTTCCACTGAAGGTTCCACCTGCATATTTCATTCGTTGTATTACTCTATTCATGTTTTGGAAGTGTTCCCAAACAAATCGTCTAATTCCAGGATTCTCTGGAATGGTTTCGTAACCTCCTTCTGGTAATTCATATCGAGTTGATGGTCCTTTTACAGGTACATCATCAATGTAAGGAATTGTTACGTGTGGTATTTCATCTCATAGAATATATGTCACATTGTTGTGAAATATAGGTACGGAATTTGTCCACCCCATAGGTAGTTTTACTAACCTATGTGGTCCATACGGCGTTTGAAACGTCGTCATGTCTCTAGACAATTGATCTAATTCTCGTTCATCATATCCAACATATAAATCTAAGGTTCCTCCACAAGATCTTCCACTGAAGGATTTTGCTAGATCTGCAGTTGCAGGAGGTACGCCTGAGTGTTGGATGGTAACCTTATTCAAAGGTTCCAAACTATGTACTAATTGCAGACTCTTGCCATCTTTCTTAATGACACAGAACCATTTCGAACGATAACTAGCATTCGATGGTTCATATATTCCTGAGTCAATTTTACTTTTAATTATTTTGCAGACATCCTCAAAGATACCTGGCAGAATTGGTATATTCCTTTCAACCCACGGTTCATGTGGAATTACAGGTACTTTCACAGGTGGAAAGAATTCATTTTTAAAGGTCCCAGCTTCACTTGGTTCCCAAGCAAAACCTGCTTCCTGTTTACACATCATTTCGTGCATAAGATCTCTTTCTTGTTCCCATAAAAATCCTTCAGGATGATTCTTATCTATAATCTCTTTCCTTTCTTCGTATATCTTCCCGTAGGAACAAACGTTTAGGATGTTTCGACAATTCAGGTAGTTCCAATAACGGATCACCATGAATGTGTCTTTCAATTCGAAATTCATCTGGTAACGTCGCCTTTATAGGGTTAACCTTTTTATCAACTGGTTTATACTTCGTAAACACTTCTTCTGTGTTCGAGTTGATTGGTTTCTCGACTCCTATGGCTTCATTATCCACTTGTTTATTCGTTTCATCTATTAAATTGATAGGAGATCGATCCTGCTGATTCAATTTAATACGTTCTTCAAGTTTGTTTGTTGGTGTCATGCCCTGCCTAAAACCAGACCAGCCCCAGTACCCGCCACACGTTGTCACACACTCTATACACCTCCTGCACTTCCCCTACACCTCCCAAGTCACCTCCCCAAGTACTATCATGCACCTCCATCCTGCACCTTCCCACACAAGTACCACCATATACCTACCCAAACGTTCTTCACCGACACACGTACATTCCCCGGCGCGCATACAGGACCCCCTATAGCAACCCCATTAAGTATCAATCTCGATTACCGCCTCATGTTCACTAGATCCCCTGATGTTCCCTTGTCCACTTCCCGTACCTATTTAAGTAGCTCTGACACGTCCCCAAGCCCCAGCTTGGTATATTTTGAACACACACCCTTTTGCATAGGTCCAGTCCCTGTCCCTTTGTACCTGCTAACCATACGGATTTCTCTTTCCTCTCTGTTTCTCTACCTCTGTTTCTCTCTACTTCTGTCTATTGTCTCTCTGATCGTCGGTACGATCGAATATACGCTTTTACTTCAAGTCTAAGCCTTCCGAGTGAGTCCCCGAGCTCCCTCGAACATTACTAAAGCTCCCCAACGCCTACCCGCTTGGTGAGCTACTCTTCCCCAAACCTCCCAGAGCTCCCTAGCTACTTCGTAAGCTTCGGGACCTCGATCTAGGTAACGTCGAAGCTACCCCTCACGTCGAACTACGTACTGCTTCTCCGTTACCACCTCCCACACTCGAGGACGACCATCCTCCAACCTAGCCCCCAGGGACCTACCCTCCCTGGCATATCCCTTCTCGGGAGCTTACACCCTCGAGACCCCGTTGCATAAACTACCTACTCGACTCTATATTGACGTTCTAGCGAGTACAACTCCTACTACGCAATATCTTACGGTCCCGCACTCGTCCCGAACCTCCCTACGCATTAGGGACCTCCCTGGACCTCCTAGGAACCCCTCAAGGGTCACCATCTCGTCGTTCTAACCACTACTAGGTCATTCCCGTCCTCGGTCGCGGTTCTCGTAGCTCCCTTCGAGCTCCAGCCTGCTCCTAGCACGCTACAACATAAACCTCCACATACCAAAACCTACCCTAAGACCTATTTTGACCCAGGTCTTACATTATACCAAGCTCTCCCGTCACCGAACGGACTCGTCGCGACGAAATGTCGGCAACGTCAACGGAACGACCTTCTAGTTCCAAAACCGAATCAAAGAAACAAAAGAGCGCCTTATCTCGTGGAAACACGACACAAGCTCAAAAATCGAACCAGGTTGCTAGCTCCACTGTCATCACGGTGGCAGCTGGTCAACGCCTGATGTCCATCCCAGAACAGTCGTTCGGGGATGAAACCGCCAGCAACATCCGGACCCCAGAGGGACGTCAACCGGAGGTTCAGGGGCCCCCTCCAGTGGAACCTGGGATGGGACCACCACAACGAAGGTTTACCTCCATGGGTTACGCCCAACCTGCCAGTAGTCCCATGGGAGGTTTCGCATACTCCCCTACCTGGGGAACGAGAGGACCTCCCCCTGGACCGATACCGCAGCTAGACATGGAGTCAGCTTCGAACGCGGGTGGAAGAGTCAGCGGTCAAGTAGCCGCTATCGAAAGGATACAAGGGGGGAGTACTGACCCTCTCACAGTACGACAACAGGAGAAACTTCCAGAGAGGAGGGTATCCCCTGCCGTATCCGAACAATCTCGGACGTCATCCCGGAGGTTACCAACACCTCCAGTACAGTCCCTTAACCTTCCTCCCCCGAGACGAGGAAGTTCACTCTCCAGTCTCCTGAAGAGCCCAGCTATGAATACGCCCAACTGGGAGCGTACACACGCAATACACCATAGTAGGACCAACTTCCCCGTACAACCCTTGTCCGAAATGACATTGCGTCTGGAGATGTCATTCGAA
>NW_025764428.1:0-12868 GCF_021015755.1 Lentinula edodes
CCATCACAGCCTATACATGTATCTACTCACCAGAGCTTCCATGCAGAACCGCCCAGCCTTAGCTTGCGCTCCTCGTATCTGCCTCGCTCCTTTCCAGACCCAGTCCAAGCCCAGCTTCGCCCACGCCCCCCCCCCCCCCCCCCCCCCCCCCCCCCCCCCCCCCCCCCCCCCCCCCCCCCCCCCCCCCCCCCCCCCCCCCCCCCCCCCCCCCCCCCCCCCCCCCCCCCCCCCCCCCCCCCCCCCCCCCCCCCCCCCCCCCCCCCCCCCCCCCCCCCCCCCCCCCCCCCCCCCCCCCCCCCCCCCCCCCCCCCCCCCCCCCCCCCCCCCCCCCCCCCCCCCCCCCCCCCCCCCCCCCCCCCCCCCCCCCCCCCCCCCCCCCCCCCCCCCCCCCCCCCCCCCCCCCCCCCCCCCCCCCCCCCCCCCCCCCCCCCCCCCCCCCCCCCCCCCCCCCCCCCCCCCCCCCCCCCCCCCCCCCCCCCCCCCCCCCCCCCCCCCCCCCCCCCCCCCCCCCCCCCCCCCCCCCCCCCCCCCCCCCCCCCCCCCCCCCCCCCCCCCCCCCCCCCCCCCCCCCCCCCCCCCCAAGTGACCTTCAGCGACTTTCGATTCGCATTCAGTTCCAGTGCAAACCGGTTCTAGACTATCTGGGTAACCGATCATGCATCAACCTCAAGCCTTCAACGCATTCATTCCATACCCATTTCCGGTGTCTGTGGTTCAACTTCAAGTTCTTTATACGGGTGAAGAGATCGGGATAGTGTTCGGGAGGAGGTCATTTGGAATAACAGTGCGTCACGGAGGCCTTATTCACGAGCCGTCCGTCCACTCGTTACCTCTTGATCCCACTCAATAATAATACTACTCCATATCGGTCCCCAGTGGCTCACCGTAACAGCATCTCCAAAAGCTGGATTTTTGGCTAAATTGAGTCGGAAACCAACCCCCACCAGTTTGACTCCGTTGAGCTTCTACTCAATGAGCTTCCACTAAATCTAAATCCTAGCCGAAAAACAAATCCTGCTTGCTCGAAATGTACAAAATACTTGCCCGAGTGGATTACTTATTTAATGGATGTTTTACGGTATTTTTGCCCACCCACCTGCTGTGTATGTACTACATACTCCTAATTATAACTCGCAACAGCGATACTGCGGGCTAATAGCGGGACGGTTATCATTCAATGTTCAGTATGCATTGTACATATTACTATCAGGTACTATCCTATGTAGAATCCAGAGTGAGCCTTAATACTAGGTCCAGTGTATGTTGGGCCACTAGCATTTGCAGTATCACCTGCAGTGACAGTCACTGCATGGTATCTGCATGCACCTGCATCACACTTATGGCATATAAATGCCGGCATTTATATGTATTTTGTCTAATTATGTTATGCTATTTTGAATTCATTTTTGCTGCATGTTCAACTATTTCAGGATACGTCTATGCACATTGAGTTGATATATTGCTTGGTTTACAGATGTATGTAAATCCTATATGCTTAGTTATGTATGTCACAAGCACTTCACTGTACTCACCCATTCATATTATCTGCAAAACCTGTGTTGAAGCAACTAAGGGACTCGACATTGCTGTTGGCATGATGTATCTGCTACTGCACAGCATAAGATAATAACACCATTTATGTAACTGTCCGCTGGTCCTATGCACGAAGTACTTCCCTAACAAGCACTGTCTGGCCAAAGCACTGAAAGCAATTTCTAGAAACCACTTCAGTGCTGGGAAGTGCAGTCAGTCTCTTAGACAGAAATCTAGGATGTACAGATGCATCTGCATGCTCCTACCTTTTGAATGCATTTGCCTGGACTGTAACTGCACACATCTGCATTGTGACTGCATGCAACTGCACTGTAACTGCACACCTGCACCTCATCTGCACTGTAACTGCACACATCTGCACCTTACCTGCACTGTGACTGCATCAGCCTGCACCTTACCTACTGTTACTGCATTCACCTGCATTGTTCCTGCACTTACTTGCAGTCTCACTGGGCAATAGGCTCTGTACCTTTGCATTGAAATTATTGGGACTGAAATCCTGCATTCAATCACAAGGCTCTGAGTGTCTCTATGCACTACAGTATTTTGAATACGGCCTTTGGAAAATATTGAGCCACCAATATTGTGAAGCTACTATCCCCCTAATTCTCACAAATTAAGCACTGTTGGCACATGTGGAGTTTATTCTGGGTCATTTGTGGATAGTTAAGATTATGAAGGGGAGGAAGTTACATTGCTGATTTTGGCCAATGGTTCTGAACATCATATAAAAGGCATGATGGAAATATTCTTGCAATCTCATGGTATTGCCAGATTTAGGTTGAAGAACCTAACCAAGAGTCACAGGGCCATGTATAAACACTGGTCAAGACTTACAAAAACAACTTAAACTGTAGGAGATACTTGATATAAGAAATACTTTGATTGGAAAATTCTAGAGGACAGTATGTGTATTGTTATACTTTTTTGCTTTTGGAGTTCTCCTTGGCCAAATTGTCATCATTTATCCACTGCTTTCAAAATCCACCCAAATTATTGATGGTGGAATTTGGAATTATACCAGTTTGTGAACACCAGCTGGTATCATATTGTAGTACAAGAGGATATTACTTACAAAGCTGAAATTAATGATACAAGATACAGAAAGCCTGCATTGAGAATCAATGCCAAGAAACCTGGCATCAGACTTGACAGAATAATGAGATCACTATCCAATTTCAATCAAATATTCACATATCCATTCAGCCCCTACAGGCCATTATACTCCCTGTTATTGTCATACAAAGCATTTATAGAATGGGATATATTTTGTACAGTGGAGGATCATCTATTTACATATATTTGAGTAACTGCAGTGCTACTGCATGTCACTGCATATGTCACTGCAGGACTACTGCACATGTCACTGCATATGGTACTGCAAATGTTCTGTGCCGTGTATGTTCCTTTTCGCTCCCTTGCCGCATCGCGGGGTTACTATCAAGCCGTATAGTAAGGCGGTATGTACATATATAAAGCTCCGGGGAGAGGGGGGCTCAAAGTTGAAGAGATATATGTTGTAGTAGTAATCCTCCTGAAAATTCAAAATCAAACTGACCGTGACGATCTTCGGATATCAATCAACGAGAACTTACTCGTCTCAGCAATAGCAATACAATGACAGAACAGAACCGAACTCACTCAGCTCCCCTCCAGCCCCCTCCCTGGTCCCCCTTCCTTGAGCTTTCTGATTACGACTGTATATATGTATGTACTTGTAGTATAAAAGGCCATGGACGAGGTCACTTTGTTTTTCCCAACTGCCTGGCGCAACTCACCCTCCTATCAATAGTATACTGAGTACTCGAGCTGGTCTCTAACTCTATCCCTTCCTCCCGTACAAAAAAATCCATTTTCCAACCTTTGTTCCAAATGACTCAAGCTACAACCTTCCTCCTCTTCCTCTTTATGCTATCTTTTTCCCGTTCCCCTCATTTCTAACATCATTCTTCGGAACCAACGCCCTCCCAATCGACCTACCCACGACGAATTCTTCGAGCACCAAGTCTCTGGGGAGCCGTATGTTCACACCCGAGAACGCGAAACAGGCAAATTTTCTTCTAGGGTACACTTACGTGAATACGGTGAGAAAAAATCCTTATGCCTTCATCTGCAGTCGCTCATCACTCATCCATCCATCCATCCATCATGGTTCTTCTTGATTCTGATATTCTCCCATCCGTTCACTGGTCCCATAATTTGGTCCTACCCCTTATAACACATGAATGAATGAACCTTTGCAGGAGATCGGCACAGACTACAACACCGCCACTCAGTTCACCGCCCGCTCATCATTTCGAAGAGGGCCCATTAGGCAGCGTTGGGAAATATCTTAGTCCAAGACCTGCACAGGTACATGAATTGATACCCGGAGCTACGATGGAGGTAAAGAACTTAACCCGCTTCTCTGATGATGATGGATGATGATAATAACATCACTTTCAAAACAGTGTATCGCAACGGCGAAGAAGGATTTGGTCATGAAATATGGACCGGTGAGTTTGAAACATTATTCCTCTCTCTCTCTCTCCAACTGCCAGCCCCACAACGACTCTGCGCTGACATGTTATCATTCGTTGTCAAACTAGGTATTCGTCGATGCCGAAGCCCTCAAAAATCAACAAACCCTCGAAAAATACCCTCACCGAGCACAATTCACCACCCGTTCCTCCATCCTCATGCCCACACCCAGATACCGAGCGCAAAGGAAGAACTAATGATCTTCCTCCGGGGATCTTCATCTCCACCTCAATATACACCCCACTCACCCCCGGCCTGCGCTCAACTACCTCAGCACCTACGTGTATTGCCGCCCTGTGCAAAGTAAGCACAACACAGTCCTCCGGACGTTTCGATGGAATTTATAGACTATTGCTGACGTTTTTTTGGTATTTGCTACTTAGTGATGGCCCCACCAGCCGTTTAGAGCGGTTTGCAGCATGGAAGAACTCAGCCTCGGCTTTGGCCGAAGGGGTTGACTACTTTGAGTACATTGAAGTACCCGGCGGGCACTGAATGGAGGTTCTTAGGGGGGTACTGAATTGAGTGTACTAGTAGCTGCTCGTAGCCTGGAGCAATTATTATGCATTGGATTTAATCGGATGATGGATGTGATTCGGATCCGATACTGTTGTTCCCCTAGTGCTGGACGTCAGACCTTCGGCCTTCTACTTCGAGTAACTTCGAGGAGGTGAAAGGATGGATGGACAGAGGTGAACGATCTCAGGGACTAGTGTTGATGGTGGACGCAACTAGAGCGTGAATGACGACTACGTAACAATCATATAGAGTACAACTCGAAGGTCAACAAAAGGAACAGTGAAGATTGACGAAAAACTCATTGATCACACAAGAAGATTTTAGTCTCGACAACAAGGCCACGGCGTGAATTAGCTATCCTCCTACTCGACAACAATAACTTGAATCTACCTCCCTAATGTGCCGGGTACTTCAACGTACTCATGGTAGTCATCCCGTTTACCCATAATCGAGGCTGAAGCTCCTCCCATTGAGAAATTTTCTTATAAGGCTGGTAAAGCATCACTTGATCAGAAGAAAAAAAGAATACAGTCAGTCTAAGATTCTAAGACGACACAAATCATCCCAACTCACTTTCACAGGTCGACAATTCACATAAAGCCGAGTGAGTCAACAGCAGGCGCGGGACGTGCAGGGTCATATCCCAATGTTGATATAAAAGTCCCGGGATATACATGATCAGCTCTCCTTTCGTCAGCCTCTACGGTGTGGGCAATCAAGACTGAGGATTTGGGACTGAACTTCTTGTCGGCGAGATATTTCTCAAGCTTCTGTTGATCATTGACAGCATTGGCTTCGACGAATATCTATATAACATCCAGTTTAATGATGTGTAGTAGGAACAATCAAATCATCGTGGATCGAAACGACGAATACTTACCGGTCCATATTTCATCACCGATTCCTTCTCGCAAATGCCACACACTGTCAATTGAAAGATGAATAATCAGCAAATTGAAAATCTTCGTTGTGAGGGGACTAGGAGGTATTACCTCCATCGTATGTCCAGATTTCAGTTCATGTGATCTCGAAGGTCGTGGACTAAGATATTCTCCGACATTGCCTAAAGGTCCCTCTTCAAAATGAACAGCGTGTGAATTGGGTAGCTGCGTTGAAATCTGTGCCGACATCCTACAAAAAGAAATCCAGCATGAAGCGACTCCCAACAATGAGAAACGCAACCTCATTCGATGTGAGAGTATAGCTCACCGTGTTAACATAGGCATACCCTAAAAGAAAATCAGCCCGCTTCACGTTCTCATGCGCATCCATATGACTGTGCCGCGATGGCGAGCTCGAATTCGTCGCGCTTGAGTCCACATGACTGTGTCGCGATGGCGTGTCTGAAGTCGACGCAGAAGATACGTCGATTGGAACTGCGTTAACCCCAAAGAACGAGGATGAAAGGATAAGCACGACAGCTGCAATAGTCTGGAGTTTGGAAGGTACGAAGGAAGGAGACATCGGAAGGTTTGTTATGGTAAGAAGAGGATTAGAAATCAGAGACCAGCTCGAATAAGAGGGAGTATGTGTTTGCACCAGGCAAATTGTGGAACTGGACATTGATCGTCGGGGGACTTTTATACTGATGTACAGACGGCAGGAGGAAGAACTCCAGGTAGCTTGGTCAAGGGACGCCAAGAAAATAATCGCGGGAAGGGTTGAGTTTTCCTGACTACGAAACACTTGTATCTCAAGTCAGTGAGACGAGTTTTCGGTACTGAATGGAACATACATCATGTCTTGTCGTTTGATTTTGATTTGAAACCTAACCGGCACCCTCTAAGCCTCCATCCAATGTAAGATATTCCGGCCTAGGCCCCCGTAATGAGTCCACATTCCTAGATAACAGGCGAGGAAATTCTGAATCCCTTGGCGGATTGGGAATGATAGCGAATGATAGCGATCCCGCTGTCTCAACCCTGTTGAATGATTTACTCGGGATAAAGATCCTATAGTCTTCTTCTTGCTTCTTTCTTTCTGGCTTCTTTCTGTATGACATTCAAGCCATGCGAGCCTGTCGCAGGTAAGCCTGTACGAAGCGAGGTAGCCATCACACCTGACAAGGAAAAAAACACAGGTATATGATTGGGATACAATGCAAACAGCCATGAAACGATTCAGCTCACTGATAAATGCCAGCAGATCTTCTTGGAAAATCGGGTCTGTAAGCCTTGTTCGGCTGAGCAGGGCGCGAGTCCATACCGATTCACTAACGGAAAGAAGATGAGAGAGAAAGTACGAATTTTGCCTATAGTCACACATGAGCAGTTCGTATAATCTCGAGCATCATCGTTGAGCGTACTGCAAATCGAATAGTGTTGGTCATTGTTTGACATCGCTCTTCAGCGGAGAAGAAACCTGAACATGACTTACCTCGTACTTATTGGCAGTCTTCAATCTTCCTCAATCTTCCCAGCTTACCCCGGATCGCTATCAACCTTGCACCATCGCACGAGTTTCCTCACTGCGTCACAGCGTCTGTTTCCTAAAATCGCCATTATTCGCGTCGTTTATGTCGCCGCATCCTCGAAATTACCTGAATAAGACAACGAGACGCGCCGTAAATAAAACCAAGTTGATTGTGGTCAGTGGAAAGTAAAGACGATTGTCCGACTCCGGCCCGGGCCAAATCAGTGGTCTGAATCATCCTTGACCTCAAACCCTTCCAGCTGAAGCGCGTCAGTTCACTGAACTCGCGCGCATGATACTTTCGAAGTGGCTTTCGAAATGCGAGATCGGAGCGACCGCTACATTGAATTCACACTGGCCCGAATTCTTTACAAACGATAATACTACTTTCATTATTTTCACTCACTGTACTGCTCATTTATCTCTCGACTACGTATAATGTACATGAATCTCATTCCATTCAAACCTTATCTCAGGCGGAGGATTTGCGGTACATAAATTGATTCTATTGCGTCCTAACGCAGAAGGGTATTGATACAATTCTTGTGTCAAACGGGAGACGCAGCAGGACGCAACCCCTTCCTTCAGCGTACCTGCAGCCATCTGCAAAGGACTGTTGGAATGCATTCCGATATTCAGCCGGCTATTTCTATTTGCATTGGAATAGCGTTTCGCTGTTGGACCACCTTTTCCACTTGGGAATCTTTTCCCTGCCACATCAATCGACGCTCTTGTAGGATACCGATATCTCCTCGATTCTTGGGTTTGAACCAGAATGGAGGTGAATTAGCCGGCGCTATCATCGCATACTAGCTCGTAACGGGACACCGCGATTCACAATATCCCATTACTTCCTTGTCCTGGTGCCGCTCTGAAGTAGGATCTAGGGACTAGTATGCATATGGTAACAGACAGAAATTCAGACCACAGTCGAAGCTGGCTGGATGCCGCGTGCCTCCTGTTGCCTCATACACCATAGTTCTCTCCAAGTTCCTTGAATATTCCTGATGTAGAACTCAAAAGTACGTTCTTTGCGGTCCCCCGACTTTCATCCTTGCGAGAGAGGCTGAAATGTGACGGGATTCCATGAGTTCTATGGGAACGCACGAGGGTTGATATGGGTGATAGGGTAACGTATCTTGAAGTCGCTAACGCTCCGCATGATTTTCCTGGATTCGAATTATAGAGTCGGAGAGGAACTTTGCTTTGAGGGAAATTGCACGATGGGCTGACATGGTCCTATCATAAATATTCTAGAAATTATGAGCGGTAGTGGGAAGTAGTATGCTGTACATAGTGGGACTGATAAAACCTGATCGATCTATCATGAGCGCCCTTTCTGAACTAAATTACCACTCCACTCTTTTTCTCCAACCACAACCACGACCCACCCTCTAAGTTCAACTTTACTACGTACCTCAATACTCTATCGACATGTCTGAACATGTACAAGGTGGAAAAGGTGGAAAAGGTGGAAAAGGTGGAAAGGTGAAACCCCCACTCGGTACGATGCCATTTTGTTAATAGCTCTTCTGTAGGGTCTCGGACAGGGCGGTACTCAGCGTCACCGTAAAATTTCTCGCCACAGCATCACTGGTGTGTAGCATTTTCCAATGAATCCAATGCGCTATGATTGACATTGATCCTCCAGTAATCAACAGACCTACTATCCGCCGTCTCGCCCGTCGTGGAGGCGTTAAGCGCAATTCTGGACGTATCTACGAAGAGACTCGTGGTGCCCTCAAGATCTTTATGGATGATGTTCTCCGTGATACCGTCGCTTATACCGAAAACGAAGATCGGTAAGCTCCTCTAGGCATACACATCAGTGAATATGTTTTGGATGACGAGAAATCACAAGTAAAACCGTGTCTGCTCTGGATGTTGTACATGCTTTGAAGCGATCAGGTCGTACATTATACGGTTTTGGAGCTTAGTGAGTGTTGCTTTCTTCCTATCCGCGCGTTGACCTGGAACTCTTCCAACTAGATTTACAACGATATAGTAATATACGCGCGAAAGATAGTAGGTTTTGTCATCCGGACGCTATTGTCCTTGCCGTTTCCTCATCTTGTCCTACCCGTTGATGAGCATATGGATCAGCCTCTGTAACATCGACAGTCACGTACCAGCTCTTGCGTATCGTAATTCTTCATCGTAATGAGGGACATGACGACACCCTTCGGGGGATTCATACTATCGAGTTGGCCGACACAAGGAAATTTGAGGTTTGTTGCAGGTTCACAGTCCGTCATATCCCCAATGAGATGGAAAGCGATTGGGAAACTGGGCCGTTCGACGGATTTCTTCGCAGGCTTGTAGAATTCGACTGTCAGATCAAAAGAATCCTTCTCGCCCCACGCCTTCGCTACAGCTTTAACGACGACTGTGATTTGTACATAGACTTCATCCGAATAACTCTCTGTTCCATCATTGACTTGTACCTGAACACGCTTGCTCGATATATCGGATTCTCCGGAGCCGATGGAAGAAAAGGATATCGTGGATCCGGTTGAGTTTGCTTGAGACAAGCTCGGACGTTGTGGCACTTGGAGGTGGGTTTCATTAACCTAGTTGGGGTGCATACGTCAAATTTTCATTTCGTCACTACTACTAGGTTACAATAACTCACAGGTGCAGCATATACAGTCGCGACAACACATAATGCAAGAACAGTCCAGATAGTAACAACACGCATGGTAGGGGATTTTCAGTTTCTCGGAAAGCCTGAGGTAGCTGTGAATTCGTGTTTAGTAGAACGAAGGGGGACTGGACTTGTCGAAAGCAGAAATCAGATACGGCGAGGGATAATTTCTTTTGACCAGCAAAAGAACACAAGGTGGGTCAAAAAGTCGCAGAAACTGATTCGCTTTCCTCATTGAATTTATAAGTAATCATGGGTCCGCGTGCAATTCGATAGGTTATGGAGGGCATAAATGACTCGTTCCAGCCAACTTCAAGCTGTTCGGCGGCGGTAACTTACGGAATCGTATGGGAAGGTACGGAAGTCTGCATGGACGCGGAGCCTCAGTCACGTATGGCGATGTTTGAATGGGCCATCTTGTGAAGGTACGCAACAAGGCCTCGTCATGACATCATGGGACAGTGTTCGCAGCAGCGGCAGTTTCAGAATTGGAAAGCACCCCCCTATCAATACTCACCAGAGGGATTTCCTTCCTCTGCCATAAGCACACAATCATCCAACCAGTGTACATTTAACTTCGAGGATATAAATTGTTCCTAGTCTTCAACTATCTTCAGGCTCAGGTACGATATGCATTTCAGTTGCACATATGTAATTTGTCCATCCCGGAAACCTAGTGCAAAGCTTTAGCATAACCAAGGTCTAATCCAGACTCACTAAGAATTCACCTAGCCTTAGGGTGGAGAGCAATCACATCACCCCCTCGTGCTTCCTGAGAGAAAATATGTTACTCAGCAATTGTGTCATGGTAGTTAACAGGAAGACACCGACTTTGACAAAGAGATCTGGCCAATGCAGGTTGATACAATAAATCTGAGGAACCGAATTAGACAATGGCAAGTGGATGATTTTATATCGGGTGTTTTCAACCATGAAACCACTTGACTGCTCTCCAAAAGCCTCCTGTAAATCAACTTCTGTTTGTTTTCCCTCGTTGTTCTCTCGTAAAATAGCAAGCTCAATCCATGTCCATGTCCCATCTTCCTTGCTAGCTGCTAAATCCATAAATTGGAATAGTAAATCCTTGTAGATAATTAATTACATACATGTAAACCTTTTGCCTTGGTCATGGCACTTGACTTCAATGCAAAGCCGCTGGAGATGCTTCTCACTAGAACCCTCTAATGGCAAGGATATGAGATAAGGGCAATCATTCTGCTCAGTATAGGATGCAGGAATTTGGTTGGAATAGGTGTAATGTGTAGTACATGTCCACTGTGTGTGGGTGGTGTGGACTTGGTGAAGTTTGTGGAAATTATATTTTCAGAGCTCTGGAACTCATTGTCTCCAAAAATTGTGAGAAACTGGTTCATTCGCATTTTGTAGTGTTCCAGCTTGTCCATAAAAGAGTCCTTGATATTTTCTGAAGCACATGCATAATATGATGTGAGCTGCTTGATTCCTTCAACTGCGATATTTGTACACTGAAGTGTGTTTAGAATGTACACCCAGGATATATCACAGGATTCAAGTAGTTCTATAATCACAGCATCAAGCTCCTTGGGTTTGGTAGGCAGTCCCTCTATTGCATGCCTCAACCAGAATTTTGAGGCATAACAAAGCTCAGGAGGAATGCTGGATGGCAACTGAGGTGGCATTGTAAGACCTGGGTCAAAATGGGTCTTAGGGTAGGTTTTGGTATGCGAAGGTTTATGTTGTAGCGTGCTAGGAGCAGGCTGGAGCTCGAAGGGAGCTACGAGAACCGCGACCGAGGACGGGAATGACCTAGTAGTGGTTGGAACGACGAGATGGTGACCCTTGTGGGGTTCCTAGGAGGTCCAGGGAGGTCCCTAATGCGTAGGGAGGTTCAGGAAGAGTGCGGGACCGTACGATATTGCGTAGTAGGAGTTGTACTCGCTAGAACGTCAATATAGGATCGAGTAGGTAGTTTATGCAACTGGGGCTCGAGGGTGTAAGCTCCCGAGAAGGGATACGCCAGGGAGGGTAGGTCCCTGGGGGCTGGGGTTGAGGATGGTCGTCCTCGAGTGTGGGAGGTGGTAACGGAGAAGCAATACGTAGTTCGACGTGAGGGGTCGCTTCGACGTTACCTAGACTGAGTCCCGAGCTTACGAAGTAGCTAGGGAGCTCGGAGGTTTTGGGGAAGGGTAGCTCACCAAGCGGGTAGGCGTTGGGGAGCTTTAGTAATGTTCGAGGGAGCTCGGAGACTCACTCGGAAGGCTTAGACTTGAAGTAAAAGCGTATATTCGATCGTATAGACGATCAGAGAGACGATAGACAGTAGTAGAGAGAAACAGAAGTAGAGAGACAGAGAGTAGAGAGAATTCCGTATAGGTAGCAGGTACAAAGGGACAGGGACTGGACCTATGTAAAGGGTGTGTGTTCAAAATATACCAAGCTGGGCTTCTGGACGCTACTGGACTGCTTAAATACGTATAGGGAAGTTAACAAAGAGACATAGTACGAAACGGGCACTTAATGGGGTTTCTAAGTACATCAGGACGGACAGGAGGACGGAATGATGGGCGCATGTGCGGGTTCCAGGACCCTGTCGTGGAGTGGTTCGGTTGCATTGAGGGGAACTAAGATTAGTGGAGGTTGTCCTGGCCGTGAGGAGGTTTGCGGCGTTGGGGGTGTTCTCAGGGGTTCAGAAGTGGTTGAGGAGGTAAGGGGGGCTGAGGAGGTTGGGAACTACGTCAAGGAGCTTATGGGATATGGAATTTGGGGCGAGGCATGACATTACCCCCCCTCTACTCCTCCGAGCCTCCGAGGAGGTTGCTGTTGTCGTCAGGTGCTTTCCACGTGACTCGACTTTTTTCGTTTATAAGTTCGTTTCCCGTTGTTTTTCCAGCATCTTTTCATCGTTGTCCGAGTCAAACTCGATCTACTATGAGCCTCCCCTCTTCCAGTGCCGCTACCGGAGCTCCCAACCCCGTGCCACCACCGGTATCTTCCCCATCCCATCCTACTTCCACTGAACCGACTGCAGATGCCGCTATCGATGAGCTGGCTAATACACTTGAGGAGCCTCCTCTAGGACAGTTGGCTCTGTTTCGTTCTGTTTTCGGCGTGGGTGTATCGTTGGCGAGATATATCGTCGACGATCCCCTTTGGCCGTTGCTCGCTGCTGCTGGGCTTCCTTGCTCCTTTTGTATTAGAGGCAAGAAGGAGGCAAACTGTTCAGTCGTCCCCCACCTTGCT
>NW_025764429.1:0-11186 GCF_021015755.1 Lentinula edodes
GTCGAGGAAGTTCAAAATTTTGCCGTCGGGTGTATTGACAGCTTGTAACAGTTGGCGGTAGGTACCGCTTCGATGAACCGGGTGAGTCCGTTCAAGGGGGTCTTGGTCGTTTTCCATTGCATCAGCCTCATCTTCGCAAGAGGCGTCTGGAAGATGATTAATTGAAGGAAGAATTAATGCTTGGAAAGGCCTACCATGAAGTATACGAGGGACGTGGAGGGGACCGAGAGTTTCCCTGATGGATGTTTCTCCGAAAGTCCCAGGACTAGTGTTCTTGCCCGAGCGAAGAACGAGAAGGTGTTTGGAAAATAGATATGCTTTCTGGCAGTGGTATACTTTCGTCGTCCTCCCATTCTTCGAGGGGTATTTCGAGCACTCTGTCAGAGGGTGAAGGGACCATGCGGATTTGGAGATCCATCGGGCAAAATCCTCCCGTCAGCTACAGCGCACTCCTTTACTCGTGCCCAAACCTCATAGATGCTTGTGAGGTTGAGCTGGGACTATGCAAATCTTGTAATTATAACAGAAGTCAAGAGAGTGGAAACCCTACAAAGCCCGGGGGAAACATTGAGGGAAGTTCGATAACTGTAATCGAAGAATTCGATGGATCTCCCTTCAACAGCTTGGGGAAGGCTTAGTGAGTATAGGTGTATAATAAGTAAGCAGAGGAAGAGATAGGTACCTGCTTGTTCGTAATGGGTCGAAAGGGGGCCCATTGTCCTGTCCTCTGGCTGATCTGGAGCCGGCTTTACGCTTTGAGACAGGGTGGAGTTGCGTTTATGTCTGCGGAAGGACGGACTCGCTGTTGTGATTTTGTAGTTCACTGTGGAGGCACGTTTGCGGAGGTTTGGAGCTGCAACTGAAGCGCCATCAGGCTTGGCGGAGATTGCTATGGTAATTTTTTTTAGAAAGGGGGTTACGCATGAGATAAGTGTTGAGCAAATACATGAATCCATATCTACATCATTTCGTCTGACTCTGGCAGTTGCCTTGTTTGGCTCTCAACGTTGTCCTCGAATTTGTTCTTGACTTGGCTTATTCTTACCCTTGCCTTGTGCTCGGTTTTGTCCTCCTGGTTGTCGTTATCAAGGACGAGTGGCTCTTCTAGGTTCTTCAACCCCTCTTCTTGCTTTAAAAGACGGGGGCGTGTGCGAGTGTCGAGTCCTTCTCCTCGTGCTCAGGCTTCTCTTCCTCCTCCTGTCTTGAAGGACGGGATGTTTTGCAGTGGGTCCTCTTCCTCCACTTCATCTTCTCGTCATCTTCGTCTCTCTCTCTTGTATTGAAGGATGATGGTTACGTTTTGCAGGGGTGGGGTCCTCTTCCTCCACTTCGTCTTCGTCGTCTTCGTCGTCTTCGTCGTCTTCTTCGTCTTCGTCGTCTTCTTCGTCTTCTTTGTCCTCTCTCTCTTGTCTTGAAGGACGACGGTGACGTTTTGCGGGTGTATAATCATCTTTGTCCTCATCGTCCCCGTCCTCATCCTCTTCCTCGTGTATTGGAGGACGAAAATGTATTGAAGGACGGGGACGTTCCGAAGGGGGGAGATCCTGCTCGTCCTCGTCCTCTTCATCTCCTATTGAAGGGGTTATATCCCCCTCGTCCTCTGCATCATCAATGGTAAGACGGAAACGTTTGGAGGGAGTGGGATCCTCCTCGTCATCTACATCTTCGATTGTAGGACGGGGACGTTTGACAGTGGTAGCTTTTTTCGGGGTGACATCATTCTGCAGATGATGACCAAGTACAGGATTCTTTGCTGGGTCGGCGGCAACAGGCGAGGATTGCTCTGTATCCTCCAGAGCCGCGGATTTCTCTTTTGTCGTCGGTGTATGCGTGCTTGGTGGTGGTGGGGGATTAACATCCATCTCATCTGTGGAAAAGGGGCAAGATTGAGAAAAAGTAGGGAAGAGGAGTCTGTAATGCTATCCGAACCTGGTTTACTCTCGGCAGTCTGCTGGGCCGAGGATATGGCTTTAGATAGGGAGGTGTGGTAGGTGGCTGCAAAAGGGCGGTAAGTGAACAGAACAGTGTGTACCGACAGGGGAACTGACTATATGCAGTCTCTAACCCATCTATAGAGTCAGAGCTTTTTCCTTCATGACCATGATCTAGGGAAGAGTTAGCTAGTGAATTGGCCAAGGAGTGGCCTGAACATATGAGATATGAGAGATAGACGAACCGGTATCAACCACATCCTGAAGTAACCCCTGCCCAGGTATAGGTGAGACTGTTGGGAGCAGATTACAGGGTGAAGCCATATGGAAATGTGGTTTTTACCTGAGTAAAAATAATCTCGGTCGTCTTCCGAAATTTCTTCTTGAGAAAACCGGAAAGTCTCGAAGAACTCGTGAAGGATTTCGACCGAAGTCCTTTCCCCATTCGAAACCGATATTAGGTTTCTCCATAGCCACCGCTCTAGTTTTTGAAAGTAGGCAGGTCGTTCTTCATAGGGGCCCAGTGCATGGGCCAGCTGCCTGGACTTGAATTTCAAATCGATCAAGCTAATTGTGAAAATGGCAGACCTGAAGGAGATGCCGTCTATCGGGACTGGTGCTTTGGAGAGCAACAGGCCGGAGCAGCAATAACACGGAGGAAGATAAGGCAAATTGCAAAGGGAACTGCCAACTGTTGGCTTTGTAACGTTTTCTTGTGTTTTCTTTGATTTTCCAGGGAAAACTATTTACGAGGCATTGAGGGGAATTGATTCTGCAGAGTTAGGCAGGACAAACCCAGGGTTCAACGAGCATAGTTTCAACTCATATTCTTCAACTTTTTGAGGGTATTCGCCCAGGCCCTAGGATTGGTGGTAAGTTGGAAGGAAACAATCATGATGAGGAAGGAACGACTTGCAGCTCTGAGCCACGATAGGTGAGAAGCGGCACGGTCAAAGTTCTCCAGGATCTTCAAGTATTTTCTACTGCTATTGAGAAGCTCCGAACTGTCTAAGATTTTTTGTATCGGATGCAGACCGTCTGCTGAGGGTGACGTTTGCTGAACTTGTCGGGTATACTCCTGATACCCTGTACTGGCTTCCTCCAAGATCGACAGCCACCCCCCTCTTGCAAGAAACACGCCGAGCTGAGTGGAGGGATTGAGTTAGGACGCAACGTTGAAGAGAAGGAGACGGTTACGGGATTCGTTAGGGTGGTGGGTAGGTTCGATAACACACGTCGGCGACACCCAATGGTCATTGGGGTGTGAGAAGGATCCTCAATGATATGGAGCGCGAGCGTGGCAAATATGAATACACCGACAGCTGCCCATTCATTGTGGCTGCCCTCTAGGGTGGAAGGAAATGGGCCCTGGGTGATGGCTTGCCATACAGGGTTGTGAAATAATGAATCTCGGACAGATTTGATGGAGTTCGCAAGCACCTAAGAGATGTAATTGGTTCAAGGAAGCATGGAAACGAAGAGGACAAGTGTACTTGGGACTCTGGTGAGGTTTGCTGCCTTGAAGCGCGAAGGATGACCTGGAGATCGGAAAACAAAGCTGAATCAGGGGTGGACATTGTGGTTCAGCGCCAAGGGACGGGCGTTAAAATGCTGGGCTCAGAGGATTAGTAATCTTTTCACAGCCACACTGTGAATTCACAATGTGGCTGTGATAAATTTCTCATCACGTTATGTTTCATATGATTTTTCAACTAACTTCAATGTCACTCTGATCAAGATTTCAACTAACTCGACACTAAACGTGATGGAAGGATTTGTGGACGATCTACGACAATGGGTGGACGCCACCGAGGCTGAATTGAATGGAGGGGAAGAGATACCTGTTACGGTAAGCTTAGGGGCGGGGAGGTCTTCGTATTAGAACTAACATACGACAGAAGTACTTGATCGCAGATTTAGCTCTAACTAAGGCCTATAGATTCCTTGAGAGTGAAAAAGCTAGCCATTGGTTTGAAAAAAGCGCAAACGATTGGTTCCCGATTGGTAATCTAGTAGCTAGAGCAAAAGTGTTGGGTTACTCAGGCATGAACATACCGAACCTGGCCGGAATCAAAGGGGAGCCCGATGAGAAGAATGTTCTTAAGAAAATTGTGAATAGTTCCGCCATATTTGAAAGAATCTTTGGCTTAGTTCCTGCAGATGAAGCCAATTACTGGACTGAGCGGATGGCCGGAAGTTATACGCAGAGCCGTTGAGTCGTGGAAGCAGGCTCCAAAACGACGACAACATAACACAAGATCAGGGGCGCAACATTCGGTTCAGGAGGTGTTTGACGGTCTCGGGATAGATGCGCATGTGGAGCTGGAACGGCGAATCGCCTTTGTTATCAATCTGGATTTCGGAGCATGGTGGCTAGCATGGACGAGAGAGGTAAGGTAGAAGCGCTTACCTTGTCAGTCGGTATCGCTGAATTTTTTTTCAAGGAGGCCTGCGGGTTCCCAGACTCTCTGAGGGACCTCCAAACCGTTGTGCCAAGGTGAGCAACCTATATCTCTGTGTGGGTTTTCCGGGATTCAATGGGGACAGTATTTCTTCCGGACTGTCTGAGGACTACGAACCAAAGAAGTGGGCTCTGAGCGGACATGTCATGGCGCTGATCTCGCCAGTCGCAATCTTGTTGCCAAAATCGTTGAGGAATGATAGCCTTCACCGAGGTACTCTGCTGCATGTGAGCTGTCTGTTCCCTTGCGGGCCCCTGCGTATTGCCGCTAACAGAGGTTATAGAAGTCTTATGTCCTGGGGATGAAAGAACGCCCAGACAGTCTGGCTGCAGTAGAGAAGTTCTTGTGGGAAAGGATCGATAAAATGTCCAGAGGGCTAATGACATCGGAGGAACTACTTCAAGATTTGGCAGAATACGATGGCTGGAAAAATGTGCCAGAGGATGAGTCGTTGTTTTTCGTGGATAAACGTACGTTGCGCTTTTCTTTGTATGAACACAGTCCCTGTACCCATTTCATTCTCCAGAGTCGTCGGAGAATTTGGCACCTAACGCTCCTCTTGGGGTTCCTCTCCCTCTAATCGATGAGAGCGGCGCGTCTTGCGAAGGTCAAGGTAACATTCAAACGGGTGACGAGACTATGGAGCCTGAAGGAGAGAACCACAACGAGGAATCCTTGCCCGGGAGGTCACTCCCCAGCGTGGAACAGGAACATAACGGAGAAATTATTGTTGGAGATCTGCCGTCAGTCAGCGACGGCGAAATGGTGTCTGGACAAGAAGCCTGCGGTGCAGCTTCCACAGGAGAAGCCCGCATTGAAAAGCAGGGTGGACCTGTGAAACCTGAAACAGATTCACTGGGGGACCTTGACGAGGAACACTTACCAGTCATCGGAAATTCGCCCCCGCTGGTGGAGGAGCGTGATGGAGAAACAGGCCAGAGAACAAAAACGATAGCGGTGAATAACATACTCAACATGATAGCCGAGTCATATGGTGATCTTGGAGAGGATACGGATGAGTCAGTCAGTTCCAAATCTGAAGGGTCCGGTCAAGAAGGAGCGCATATGTCAGCTGTGACCTCTGGACCTAATTTTAATCATCTCTCGCCAGTGCCTGAGGGGAACAGGATAACGGGAAAGGATGCGGGTGAGCAGTGCAAGACGTCGCGTCTTCTGGGACCTTCTTTCGACCAGAAGAGACCAGGCACACCCGATATGATCGATGTGGATAATGGTACTCCTGCTTCTTCGGGTCGTCCGGCACACTCCTTTACATCTATCAGCAAGCCTAGTCCGTCTGACCACAGGGAATATCAAGAGGGCCGTTCAGATTTGGAAAATGCAGCGGAAGGAATGAGTTCGGGGGAGGATGAGCTCTCATCTGTAGATGAATCCGTCATTGAACCTACCAAGCCCCCTGGAAGATCCTTACGTGAGAGGAAGATGCGAGTGGAAGTTCAAATAGATGGTAGCCAGTCTGGCAGGAAGCGTCAGCATTCATCTAACCACGAAGGAACGAGAAAACGGAGGAAGACCTCACATCGCATTCCTCGGGCCAAACCAGTGGAGAAAGCGGTAAGTACACCAACGGAGCCGAATAACGCGAAGAAGGAGGAAGAGGTAGCTACGATGGAGAGATTCAAAGCCAAGGATGCACGGCGAGTGTTTGTGATTCAAGCCAAACAGAGGGTAAGTTTGTGAAACTGGATGTGGTAGCCTTCGTAGATGTTGATGTACCAGTAAAGCTTCTGCAAAAGGACGTTGTTCATGTCTTTGATGTGGACGCAACGTGGTTTATCAAAATCAGAATGAAGGCTTTCGTGAGCGTTTTTCTTTTCAAGTTCTGAGTGGAGACTTCATATCCAATAATGAAAGGACCTAACGGACTTGGAGTTGTTCAAACGGGCGATGGAAAAATGCGCCGAGCAACAATTGATTGACGGGATAGTTGCTAAAGATGCCAAAGAAAAGTGGACGAATGTCAAACTAGGGGAATTGACAGAGAACAAGGAGGCGAAAGGTGTGCCGACAGACTTTCCGTGCAAAATCCTGACAGCCTCGGAATGGAGATCGCTAAGTCTTGGTGAGATTGGTGAGATAGTGAGTCAGTCGCCTGTGTTGATTAGGGGTGAGGAAGGTTTGGAGTTTGGAGAAGCAGCAGCAGAGGAAAAACTTGGAGACGTGGATATGATGAGAACGGTGCACGGTAACCATTTTGCTGCTCTTCATTTTGTTGCCCTGTATGACATCGGACATCTTTTGTTGTGCAGATAAATCATTGGGAGAGGAGAGGGTCCACGTTCAGGCGTCCCTACGAGATGCGATACGGACTGCCCTTCACGGTAACAAAATTGTCAACTGTCTCGACATCACCATTGAGAGGACGGGACGTTACACGGAGTTGCTGGACACTGACCGAGTGGCTGTAAATTATGTGAGAAATATGCCCGTAGTCCGTTTTATTGCAGACGGGATCGTGTTCACGGACTGGGGCTTGCTCGCCACCGGAAATGCCTTTCACAGGCGTCATATCGATGGTGGAGGGTGTGGTACTGAGGTGGCGGTGGTAGCTGGGACAAAGGTTTGGATTGTGTCTCATCCTAAATCTCCGGCATACTGGGGGAGGTGGTTTGGGGGGGACTTTGATGAGGTGCAAGAGAGCAAGGATTGGGGTGAATATAGCTTCCTGTTGAAACCGGGAGACAGAATGTAAAGTTCAATTTCCTCCCTATTTTCTGCGCCATTAGTTGAAATTTTGTATCTATTTGATAGCATTATGGGCCCATGTTCCCCGCATACTGTCTTGACCATTGACCCATCGATTGCCGTTGGGGGTCATTACAGGTTCGCTAAGTCGATGGACAAGACTTGTTGCGGCATTTGTCAAGCGTTCGTAGCCGACTCAAACTTCACGAATGCAGCCCACGTTGATGCGACCAGGGTGATGGTCTGCGTTCTGGTTTTCTTGGTGGAGAAGCTGAGTGGACCCGATATCGATTGGGAGGATCAATGTGAGCAGTATGATGCAAGGCCGTGGCGATTCTCATTGAATTCTCTCCTTCAGCCAAAACAATACATCTGTTAGACCCATACGAGCCAGCGCAGTTTCTCATTCTATTGATGGTGACAAATGTAGTGCGCTTGGCGAGGGTGCTTGACCCGAGGACCTACGACAAGACCCTTCCAAGAGATGTAGCGCGTGCTTATGGAGTAGGGGAGGCATACGCTAATAGGCTTTTGAGTTGGCTGGCAACAAATGTAGGGCAGCACACATTGGGAGAAACGGAGCAAAGCTGCACGGAAATTGCACGTCGTCATTTAGTGCAAATGGCACGTGCGCTCGTAGTATTCAGACATCACGCGGAGGAAGAAGGGATCGAGGGCGCAAACAGTAGTATAACTACTGAGAGTGTGCGGGGTGCAATTGAGGAGGAGAGCTTTGCAGAAACAGATTGGTTCAAGGAGCAGTGGCCAGGAGATGATGACGAATGGGACGAGCTATGGACAACAACGCAGAGCTTTATTTATATGGGATAGTTAATTTTACGTATGGTGCAGTTCGCTTTAAACACTGCAAACTTTTTCCACGCGCTAAATCGGCCGGAAGCCAACATTTTCTTTTGTATGGGCCTCATCCACCCAACTTGTGGTGGGGTTTTGATTTGCCACATAGTGCCAGAAGAGTGCATAGGGCAGTAAATAGCTGTATACAAACTTTATCTTACATTTATATTATGGCACGGAAGGGATTCCAAGAAGATTGCTCAGGTCGAGGCTGCTGCTCAAGCTTTTCTTGCAAAAACTGAGCAAAGATTGTCGTCAACTGCACAAAAGAAACTCATACCCCTGAGCCAGTTCAACCTGAAGTGATTACTGTAGACAATGATGACAACAAAGACTTATTGGAGTGTGGGTATGAGGGTAGCGTGAATGTCGTGTTCGATTTGGATTCAGAATTCGATGAATATCTTTCTGTGTACATGCGCCGAATTGGGAAGGACTTGAAAAATATCTCACTCAGTTTTGAAGTTATCGAAAATCGGTCGGAGGGTTGGGTTCATGTAATGAAAATGAGGAAGAATCTCTTGGGCGTGTAGTAAACTTTGCAAAAGTTTGCATGATTTAAGTCGACTGCACCACTGGTTATGACCATTTTGGTGCGCCGCCACGGGCGTTAAAAGGCTGAAGCCAGAAGGTGATGTCATACGCATTGAAGTTGGGCGCTTGATTTAATTTCTATTCTTCCTTCTTCATTTATTTTGTCATGACGGACGTCCGAATTGCTGCCTTTGCAGACGCCGTGCAAAGATGGGTAGAAGAGGCATGGGACGCTGTTAAAGACGAAAATGAGAAAACACCATTAATGGTATGTGATTAAGAGTGCATATAGTCACACAGGGGTACTGATTGATTTCAACCCAGGATGCATTCAAGAAAGAACTGAGATTGTGTCGCGACACAAAACTTGTGGAAGGGCTCAGTGAGGATGGAAATCTCATTTTGGAATTTGACAAGAAGGCGGAGGCTTGGCGGACGATCGCCAATCTATTTGTGATCGGAGAATTGTTGCAAAGAGAAGGAGATCATTGTCTTCCGTCTTTCGCCGGATCGCAAATAGCTGGTTTCAATCAACAGGTTTTCAAAAAACTGGTGGGTACCCTTATGTGGAACGAGGAGAATCAATTAAAAACTACGACCAGTGGAAAGCTTTTGAGGGAAAGAAGGGTTGGCCGGGGATGGTCCAAATTGCCATCAACAGTTGGCAAAAGGCGAAGGCCCCTGCAAGAGAAGTGGTATGCAGAGAAGTAGGGATGAGCTCAAAGGTCTACAAGGTGCTTGGAGTTGGTCAGGGGTTTATGGAAGAGAGGCATAGGGGTATAATCTCCAACTTGAACCTTGCCGCTTGGTACATCAGCCTTTGCCGAGAGGTTGGTGTTATTACTGGGATGTCATCTTTGACTGATGTACTGCAGGGTCACACAAACTTTCCTTTGAATTTTGCGCAGTTGACTCAGTGGACGGGGGGGTTGGTCTTATTGTTCATTCGGCAAGATTGAAAATGTTTGATTCTCTAATTTTCAGAATTGACGTAGAACTTGCGGAGGAATACAAAGGCACAAGATGGGAACTGAGTGGTCATCTGGCACTTTTGATTAGCCCAATTGGTTTGCTTCAAACCCGTGGTATTCGTCATCTCAGTTTGCACAGGGGGGTGCTCCTGCAGGTGGGCCACTTGTATATCACTCTCGGGAATTAGATTTACAATCCACCCAAAGGCTCGTCACCATTTAGCCCAGAGAGAGCGGCCCGCTAGTCTAATCGCAGTTGAAGACTTCTTGTGGGAGGGAATATTGAAAATGTCCCGAGCTGAGATGAATGGTGACCAACTTTTGGAGGAGTTGGCTCGGTTCGAGGGGTGGAAGCATGTGTCCGAACAAGATATGTTTTTTTTCAATCTGAGTGCGTTCAAGCGCAACGTATACAAAACAAACTGAATAATAAAAGGAACCACGATAGATGAAAGGGCGGAGGCAATGCCTGCTCTAGCCAACGTCAGTGTGGGTTCGCTGGATGCACCGCATATTAGCACTACATCAGAACGCAATGAGACGAACGACCCAGAGGGTGGCGAGGACGACAACATAGGACCAGGGCGACGAGCTGATCGTGAAGAAGTGGAGCAAATGCTTTTTGCCATTGACGCAGAGTTGGCTTTAATATCTGCACAGAGTACGGCTATCAAAGGTGACTCCACGGTGGGCGAAGAAGCACATAAGAGTGGACAAACATGCGTGGAATCAAACACAGGTTCCGCTGAGACTTCAAGTGGGCACGAGGAGCGAGGTTCTTCTACCGAACGTCGATCAAAGGAGGCTCCAAGCGATCCGAAGACATGGGCAATCCACCCCGTCGCATAAAACGGAGGTCGACAGATGTAGAAGATCATGATGCGGATGATGAGGGGCAAGATCTACCTCCGGAACGTCGATCAACAAAGGGCCGAAGTGAATCCGAAGATGTGGACGATCCACTCATCGCGCAAGACAGAGTCCACAGATGTAGAAGACGACGCGGATGACGTGCGTGGCCGGTCGACAGATGACGAGGACGAGTCAGACAGCTACGCAAAGTTGGTCCAAAGGAAAGCGAGCAAGGATCGGACGATGCCAAGGGCGACGAAGAACTTGGCCGTACGACTGGACTTGGAAGAGGGCGCGATTCGTCTGACTGTGAACGGAATCCTAAGCGGCGAAAAATTACACATCAAGTCCGTAGTTCAGAGGAGCGTAGGAGCCAAGACAGTACGGATATCGTATCAGTAGGCAGCGACATTATACGCATGAAAAAGGAAGAACAGACGAGGACCGAAAGGTTCTTTGAGACGCTGGAAGAGCAGGGGCCGGCCTTTGAGGTTTCCATCCCAGAGGAGGGTAGGGTATTGTGGCTCTTTCTGAATCAGTGTGGTCCTCACGATACCTCAAGCTGTTTTACAAGAAGGAGTGTTTGTTATTCGACCATAGCGGGGAAATTGGGCTGAAAACAGTTATCCGGTCACAGGTGAGCAAATTATTGTATATACAGATTGAGGTTTGCTAAGGTTTGTCTCTGAGCGCCGGGATTTTCAGCACGATATGTCGCTGATTTCCGAAATGGCTCTGCAGCTCCAACTCAAGAATGGACTTATCAGCGACGTGGATGTGAAAGGACTCGAGGATGCCAAAGTCAATACTCCTACAAGAATTGCCGGAAAGAAGGTACTTGAGGGTCCTGACCACCTACGTCGAGGAGAAGA
>NW_025764430.1:0-7397 GCF_021015755.1 Lentinula edodes
GTTCCTAGGAGGTCCAGGGAGGTCCCTAATGCGTAGGGAGGTTCGGGACGAGTGCGGGACCGTAAGATATTGCGTAGTAGGAGTTGTACTCGCTAGAACGTCAATATAGAGTCGAGTAGGTAGTTTATGCAACGGGGTCTCGAGGGTGTAAGCTCCCGAGAAGGGATATGCCAGGGAGGGTAGGTCCCTGGGGACTAGGTTTGAGGATGGTCGTCCTCGAGTATGGGAGGTGGTAACGGAGAAGCAATACGTAGTTCGACGTGAGGGGTAGCTTCGACGTTACCTAGATCGAGGTCCCGAAGCTTACGAAGTAGCTAGGGAGCTCTGGGAGGTTTGGGGAAGGGTAGCTCACCAAGCGGGTAGGCGTTGGGAGCTTTAGTAATGTTCGAGGGAGCTCGGAGACTCACTCGGAAGGCTTAGACTTGAAGTGAAAGCGTATATTCGATCGTATGGACGATCAGAGAGACAGTAGACAGGAGTAGAGAGAAACAGAGGTAGAGAAACAGAGAGTAAAGAGAAATCCGTATGGTTAGCAGGTACAAAGGGACAGGGACTGGACCTATGCAAAAGGGTGTGTGTTCAAAATATACCAAGCTGGGGCTTCGGGACATTGAGGCGTTACTTAAATAGGTACGGGAAGTGAACAAGAGAACATCTGGAGGCATGAGGTAGCTAATCGGAGGGAGGGAGGTAATCGAGATTAATACTTAAAGGGGTTATCGGCTAGAGGGCTTTCGTACGCGTGTCGGGATGAAGGACGTTTGGGTAGTGGCGTCAGAAATACTTGGGGAGGTGTCGGGTGATACTTGGGGAGGTGCGGAGGACATACAGGAGGTGGTTAGGACGTATGGCAACGTGTGATGATTACTGGGACTGGTCTGGTTGTAGCCAGGGCATGACAATTTCTATTGCTTGAGGCAAGTGATGACGGTGAGTCACTATGCTACAGGCCGCCGCTACACCTCTAACTTCAGCTCAGAAATTGTATCTTTCTTTACCGACCTCTGCGATGCCACCATAGGACCCAAAGGAACTGTTATACACGATGAAACCAGTGAGTAGTCGAAGTTTTTTAGCCTTGAATCTGTATCTCAGGTGCATCTAGAGAACTCCCATGGGACCTTTACAGAGACAGCGATTGATATTGAGGTTCTTATCAAGCAACTCCGGCGGGAAATCTTCAAATCTGAAGTCTGTAAGTTCCTACCTACATGTATCTTAGTGTATATGGGATCAGCTGTAACTTGCATAGGTGTTGAAGAGCGTAATCAACACAATCTTCAGCAAGATCAACAAGGTGAGTTTAGACTATCTTTTTGAGTAGGCCTTCCGGCAATGACCTCTTTTTAGAATTGCGTAGTCTACTCAAGGATATCAAAGGAGCCGGAGTTGGACCCAACAACGAAATGATTAGTCCTCCAAGCTCTGCATTTTTTGCAACCGGTAGGTGGTAGGAAACAGGTGTTTCAATTTGGCTCATTTGTGAATACAGGTTCGAGCATAGATGACCCGATAGATGTTGACTGTAAGTGATTTCACAGCAGTTACCTACAACACATCTGATGAACTTGTAGACGTTGAAACGTGCGCTGATTGTAGTCAAGAAATTGATACTACTCTTCACAGAGAGCTCTGCTTAGGTATTTTCGATAACCTGTGATATGTTACTCGGTACTTTCTAAGACTCAAACTTACATCCAGCTCTGTAAAGTTATATAAATGTTGCTTAAAGGTTAATTAGAGCATATAGTTCAATGTCTGTGTTACCCTGCTTGTACTGTATGCTCTACTCTTATGAATGAAATAATCAAAATCAGAGCCATGACAATCTACCCAAAAGTTCATCTACAGTGGAAAAGTTTTCGAGGCGACGAAGATACGCTGTCTTTTTGTTCCCCTGCATCTTAGCATGACCTTCTGGGTCCTCCCTCTCAAACTCTTCCTCTGTACGACATCCGTTCTCAACCCAACGAAAGATAGCGCCTGCCGTATATTGAGTGAAGGATGTCCGAACATCTCCATATGCAACGGGAGTGTTCGAATGTGTTATAACGGCGGAGGGAAGGAGTATGGTAGCCGCGTGAGGAAAGTCAACTACGAGTTTCAGCTCCCATAGGATGAGTTGGGCGCTACGAGTTGCGTCGAAATTTCCTAGCGCCGTGATCGCACACCATCCGAATGCCCAGTTGAGGGAGTCGCGGTGTTTGAAGGTCCAAACATCCCCGCTGACACGCCTAAATTTTGGCTAGACGTCTATGCTGTGAATTGTGACATTTTCACGTATAGATTTGTATCAAGAGGACTGTAATTGAGACCCAGATTGACAGTCAAAGTCGATACTGAATCAGTCTAATAAGTTGAAGGGACCATATACCCATACTACCACAAGTTGGTCAGTTTACCCATCCCCGATACTACCTACGGATAGCAGTCTACCTGTTTGTCAAGCAGGATTATACCAGACTCGGACTACATCCGAAGGATGACCATTCACGTATGACATACCAAGGGTATTCTTATTGGACCTTACACTGGCAGGAGTTTGGAAGAACTTACTCAAGTGACCATGAACCGAGGATTGACTCGAAATGACTTTCTAGAACTCAGGAATTATCAAATACTCCTTCTAGAACAAGATCAGGCATTAATCTAAAAGACTGCGATTTAGTCTAATAGACCAATCAAGTTGCATGGTTAAGGAAAATGACTAGAAGAACGATCGAAGTACTGCGAGGCTCCGAAGACATATCAAATGGATGTCAAAGAGACCTGACGTAGAAAACATTGAAGAATGCAATTAAATGAATACTATGCGTAACTCCCTTGATAGAGTATAGGCACAATGGGTGTCTGTTGAAAGAGAGAAGCAATTAGTTTAATCCAGATGAATCAGATTGATAGGATTAGAATCGAGGAGAGCTGATTTGCCTCCGGACGAGATGACAAACGATCGAAGTAAGTGTTGAACCGCAATGACAGTTGAACACCATTCGAGTCATTCTCTAAAAACAATTAAATTAAATGAATATTGAAGTACCTACCTATGTTTGGAGGTATACTAGAATCTTGGAACCAATATGGACCAAATAAGGACATGTAGATTCAAATTAAATGGTATCTGACTGAGTGTAGAAGTTTCCTTGCGGTTCCGAACGTTTATTGTATTAAATTGATTGTACTATGCGCCTCTATATTCTGTATGTATAAATAGCGATCCGATGTATCTGGAATAAAAAAGTGATTTTGGGACGACGTTGCAGTGCTAATCCGTAAAAAGGAAAGACACACTCCCGCCAGACTGAAACCTCTTCGCTAGCAGCCATTCGGGCCCGGCACTTGTGAGTATAGGAACATTGTGTTCTGCTCCTTGTGACTGCGAGAAGTATATCCAGTTGTTGGGTATTCTTCGAACTTAGGATCAGTCGTTGGTCTTAAGGGCAAATCACGCTGTGTGGTTGTGCCAGCACATAGTTCTAGCCCTCCGTAGGGGTCTGTGTGTTTCGGTTTTAATTTACTTTGATTCAAACCCCCAATTCTTGATATACCCAAATCAATACAAACCAAAGCACAAATCGTGCTGAATCTACCTTGATCAAAGGAATACATCGAATCCTTAGAACGATTCAAATTGATTGATCGAAGCTTCGTACTTAGCTCTCAAAGCTTTGCGGAACCTTTGCCAACGCTACCCCTTGCTATTAAATAAATTTGATAGCAGTGAACTCGCATATTGTGTATTAGATTGGTTGGTTGGAGTGCCCATTAGATTCCTTCCTTTCTCTTTCACACAAAAACGAGGCAAGCTCGTTATCTGGAGCCCACCGCGAGGGGTGGTTTTGAAGCTACAATTAGCTTGATAAATTAAATCGAACGTTTGTTTGGATTATATTCGATTATTTGGTAGAAGTGTGTTGATCTTTGTGATACCATTTCTGTGAACTGTCAACATTAGTTCATCAGGAAAACCGCGTACTTCGAAGAATTCGGAGAAAGCAGGAGTATTGACACCGGAAGAATATCGTAAAGCAGGAGTTGTATTTGGGAGATCTACGTTCGGCACATCAGCTCGAACATCCCTATTAAATCCTACGAACGAATCCAGTCGTCCATCCTCTTCTCAAATACCGACAGAAGAATCGCGTGGAAGTTCTGTTTCTAGAGGAACAGGATCATCTATATCTCGAGGAAGACTTACATCTTTGCCGAGGAATTTGAAGAAATCTAATCTCGATCCGAAAAGAAAGAGAAAAGAAATTAATCCGATTGATATTGAAGAAGATATAATTGAATTGATTGCTCCAGAGTCAATTTCAACATCTTCTACGTCGATTGAATCAACTAGATTGATAGATACGTTACATCAGACTATCTCTCAAACCAGTAACACGATTCAACCAGTCAAAATGACTACCAATAATTATGGAATGCCTGCGTTGTCAGCTGAAGCTAAGGCTGAGATTGATAAAGCCAGTGCGAAACTTCCAAGAAAGTATAAGACAGCACCATTATTTGATATAACTGATCCAAGTCAAATGATACCATGGTTCGAAGCTACTGAAAGCATATTTGAACATGGAGGGATTACATCTGACGAGGCTAAAGTAAGATTAGCTTTAGAATGGACGTCTTATAAAACGAGACAAGCATTAAGAGTCTTTGATTCGGTGAAGAAACCGAATTGGGATCAATTTAAAAAGGATCTAAAGAATATGTTTCCGCAATCTGTAGGAGACGAAAGAGGATCTAGATTATTGCTTGAACAATTGGTCCATCAATTTAATCCAATTGATGCAGGTGAACAGGAGAAGATGAGAATCTTCAGACTCCTCTTCGATGCTGAAATGAAAAAGCTGATGGATGAACCGAAAATGATCACAAACAGTGATGCAGTAAGATTGTTCTTGGCACCTATGACTCCCGAAGTAAGGAGAGGCGTGCTAGAAACAGTTGTGAAAGATGTATCAGTTACTTCTATGTCAGATAGACGAAAGGAAGACCCTTTCAAGATTGACGAAGTAATGAATGCGGCCGAGAAGTATATGATTGGGAGTTCATTTGATAACTACTATCAAACACTTTCCATTGCTTCTTCGAGCCCACCAATTAATAACCCTAATTCGTTTAGTAGGGGACACATTAATTTACCGTTTGCTGCAGATGTTCCCAAGACAGATAGGAATTATCTTCAGGTATTGAAACCCAAAGTAGAAGACGAATTTAAGGATCTTCTGGGAATTAAATTAGAAAGTTTGATCCCAAGGGAATTGACAGAAGAACAACAGCAAATGGTTGCGTTGAATAAAGACCTCATGGAGGCGAATATGAAAGAAATTAGAGCTGTGAAGTCATTACAGTCGCACTTCAAAGAAGGAGCAGACATTATGACGCAGTTAACAGCAGTAATGGCACAGATGGCCAAAGAAAATGCTAAAGGAATGATTAATTCGATACCACCGAGTGGTCCCTCGAATCAATCTAATAGATTTGAAAGAAATACGACACCGAAAAGTTCGAATGGAACTCAGTGGGCATGTTTCTTGTGCAAGTCGACAGATCATTTTATGAATGAATGTCCACACTTGCTGGAATTTACGAAAAGAGGTTGGATGATGCCTGAAGGAGGTGACTCGAAGCGTTACAAATTAAGGGACAACGCTAGAATGCCTCGAGATGATCCAAATGTACCTCGTTACAAGAAAATTGAACAAATGGCGAAAGACTTGGGATGGGATCGTGCTGAATCCTATTTTGCAAACATGGAAGATGACGAAGATGATAAAGTCATGGACCAGCAGATGAATCCTAACGTCAATCTAGCTGTTTGGATGACAAGAATAGAGGAACTATCAGATAGACTTGGGAATTTAGAAGCACACCGAGAAGATGATGTCCGTGTGTTCAACCAAGATAGTTCAAATGGAAAAAAATAAGTACTCCAATGAAGGAGCAGGATCGGTCCATGAGAACTTTAAGATCCAATGCTGTAGCTCCGGAGGAAAGTGAGAAAGCAAAACGAAATCAATTTAATGAAAATACGAAAAGATTAGTATTTGATGGGGTGCATATACCCAAGAAACCAGGTTTAATACCAGGGAAATTGGTTGAAACGACCAATGGAAATCAGAAAACAGTGAGATTTGAGGCTCCAAAGTCCATAGATCGGCCTTTGAAGAAGCCTTCAGTCACGATTGAAGATGTTAATGAATCTGATGACGAGGATGCTATTAAATTAATTCCTTCGTCAAGACCAACGAATCAAATTAATAGCGAACATAGACCGTATGATCATGTTCAACCTAGGACGTATCGTCCTATTCAAATTAATACGCCTACGAAGGTACCAAGAGACCAGACGAATCAAATTGATAGTCATGGATATACTCCAGCCTATAAAATTAGGAATGAAGTCTCGAGACCAGGTGTAGAAGAAGATATAGCAAAGAAGATATTCGATGCTAAAGTTGATTTGAGTACAGAAGAATTAGCAGCTTTATCACCTGCTATCAGAAAAATTATTATGCGCAAGATACGCAATAGGAGAGTCCGACCAAGGACTAAAACGAATAACTACGTATCAACTTTATCCGAAGATGGAGAAACTGAAATTTTGGACGATCCGTCTAGGGTACAGATGATTGATACATGCATTAGAATTGAAGATCTTTGGCAGGATCAGACGGATATGTTTGAAGTCCTGACTGAAAGTCGTAATGACATTCCTGTGGGATCTATAGTGCAGAAAGACATTGTGGAAAGTTTTCTACGAGACCTTTCCATTGATGATGAACGAAGGAACATTGCCATAGTTGCTAATCAAAGCGTGGCATATGAAGACCATAGTGATCATCCAGTGGTAGTAGCGAATCAATCAAATGGATTACGTGCTGTTACTCCTGAAATCAATAATAAAGATGAAGAGATTGAAAGTGTATTGGACCAAGGTTCACAGATTGTTGTGATAGACCGATTGATAGCTATAGGTCTAGGAATTACTTGGGATCCAGAATTCACGATCAGAATGCAAGATGCAAGTGGAAAATTAAACCAAACTCTTGGTTTAGCAAGAAATATTCCATTTAAATTTGGTGAAGTTACGGTGTACTTACAACTACACGTACAAAATAAAGCACCATTTCAAGTGTTATTAGGGAGACCTTTTGACGTCTTGGTGGAAAGTGAAATTAAGACCTTTGGAAACGGAGATTCCGAGATAACAATCAGCGATCCGAACTCACACAAGAGGGTTACTGTAGGAACCTATCCTCGTGGCCAGAAAGGTCGAAACATTCAAATTAATACTTCACGATATAATGAACCAAAGAATGTAACACCTGATAATGAAAATCGACAGGTGAAAATGATTAAAGGGAAATTTTCATTCCTCGATGAGTTGAGTA